>NW_024586534.1:0-1775 GCF_018398535.1 Haplochromis burtoni
AATACAGAAGTAACACTTGGGACTAAAAAAATAAAGCCAAAGAAGTGCAGAGTCCTCAAATTTACAAGGCTGTAACTGTATTTGGTTTCAATGCAATTGTATTTATAAGACCGTGAGTACTGTCTCACTGTAACTGTAAAGGCAATGGTGACAAGAAAAAAAAAAGCACTCATATCAGGTAGAACATTGAGCAGAACACATCTGCTTGATGCCAACTGATATGGAAAGATGGAGAAAAAGAGCGGTAGGAGGGAAGAGGAGGATGAACTGCAGAGAACAGACAATCAGAAGCAAGAAAACATATCTGCAATAGGACAAAACATGTTATTTTATACACAGAAATCAAAGGATTAATTACACAGACGGTCAATGTGTATACATTATCCTCATAAAGTTATTGTTAATAACAGTTCGCTGGCAACGAGGCATGAACTATGCCAATAATGACTATGGTTTCTGTCTGTCTGTTTGTCTATCTATCTATCCAGTACTGTTTCTATTAAAGGTACATTACAAGAAGGGTAGAAAAGTGCACACTTTATTGGGAATGGGCAGCTGCAAACAATACACCTGGGGGAGGATGGTGGAGCCTGTAACTCCACATCAGGCCAAAAATACTATCACTACTGCAGAGGGAGGGAGAGGACGGGGAGAGAGAAAAAAAGGACAAATTAGGGGACAGACAAGACACATGCAGTAGTTGCATATAAATGCATGGAAAGTGACAGAAAGGAGAGTGTTGCTCAGTGCATCATGGCAGGTGTGCAGCAGCTCTGGCTTATAGCAGCATAGCTAAAGGACAGTTTAGGGTCACCAAAGCCAAATTAAACTATAAGCTTCAACTGAAAGGAAAGTTATAAGTCCAATCTTAGAGCTAAAGTAGGGTGCTTGTCTATATTGTGTGACTAATGGACAAAACCTTTTTTTAGATTTCTTGGGATTTTTGCAACCTGTCAAAATCTGTTAATAGCAATAAGAACCAGGTTGTCAAAAAAGAGCAAGTGCTGTTGTGGAAGCTTTCCACTTAAATAAAGCCTGCAGACGAGCGGTGAGCGGTAGCTAACATTCTTTAATCCAAGCACACAGAGACAACATACAACCAAGCTTGATGGAGAGCCTACATGACCATGGGGCAGGGTCAGCAGAGTCTCTCTGAGCCTAGCATGGCTCTCAGTTAAATGCCTTCTTGAGGAACAAAAGGCAGTACACAGCTGTTTCACACCTTAAGGTTCACACTCCCTTGCTACCTACCAGAGTCCTCGAAGAGACAAAAGATTCCTTCCTGTGGAGTTGTCTGCTTCCTTACTAGACCCCCACCATTTGTCTTTCAGTATGAGTGTCAGACATGTTAATACAATAAAATAATGTGATTAAAACCTAAGTAAAAGAAATTCCTATACAGTGCTCACCCACAACTGCTTTAAACAGATCAGCATGACAGATAACGCTCTTGCCATTGCACTAGCAATGCAATGTTTACAGATAGCTTAAGCAAAAGATGTGATCAGTGTTAGCCAGTGATGGATCACACCTTTGTCTGTGCTGCATCACAACCCTCTCCCAAAATGTTTCCATAGGTACTAGAGATGGCATGATACCACTTTTTCATGACCGATACCGATACCAATATCATAAATTTAGATATCTGCCGATACCGATATGAATCCGATATAGTGTTATTTAACCCTTTAAGACCTACTTTAGAACCAAGTCCGCCAGAGCTTATATTATATTTTTACATGGTGTGGTGCCATTTTTGGGAGCATTTCAAGTTG
>NW_024586534.1:3694-4513 GCF_018398535.1 Haplochromis burtoni
TTCTTTTCTTAAGGCCAGGCCTTTTTTGTTCCAAAGTTGAGTTTGACAAATAAAGGTGATCAGCCTTATTCCATCAAAACCTCCATGCTCCTGGAACAGTATGCCTGAGGAGAGAACGGGCAGCTGAATCAATATATTCTTCTGAGTTAGTTTGAGAAACTTCTGCAACTTGACTTTTTATGGAGTTGTACTAACCCAAACATACGCGTCTTTTATTGTAACCAATTCTTTGCTGTTACATGCCCTATGCATTCAAACCTCTGTGAGGTGTTATTAAACTTTGACTGTCCTCTTTCTACCCTCATCATCCAACTTCAAAAAGAAAGAGTTATCCATCATCTTTATTTATTTCCCACTGTTCATCTTCATTGCAGTGCGGTGATAATAACGCCTCACAATTGGTTTTATAATAGATTTTAAACAGTCTTTTGCCTTTTATAGTGTTGCACAGCTTTTCATTTACAAATTGGGCCTGTGGATTCACTGCATAAGGCACTGGCAGGGTGTAAAAGCTGTTATGTGTTTATCACAGGTTGGCTCGGCAATCAGTCACTCCATAAAGAATGAACAGATGTGCTTTACAGGGTCATAAAGTAAAATCTGATTGCTAGACTTTTACTGGAACTTGTACGATTTCAAATGAACCCAGGATTCTTGCATATTAATGAAATTCTTTGTAAAAGGTGACTGCTCATTTCTAAATGCATGCAACTGAACTCTTGTTGTGAGAAATTGCTGCTATTGCTGCTGGCAGGAGTAGTGTGTCTGATGTGGGCCTGTCTGATCATTACTGTGTTTTCTTTGAAAGTAAAATTTCAG
>NW_024586535.1:0-4512 GCF_018398535.1 Haplochromis burtoni
CTAATGTTGTAAACCTCAACATCTGGCAATAAACCCCATTCTGATTCTGATTCTGATTCTGAAACGCTAATGACCTGCTGAGCACATGAAAGATGAGCACACGGAAGAGACAAGAAGCTACATGATAAACAGAGATCACTGAACGTCAATGAAATTCGGCAACTTGAAGTGACGGGAAGCAAATTAATAGTGGAGTAAAGTCGATCGGTAATAGGTTAAATTAATCTGAACTGTGAGCTTCAGGTTTGAGGCCAGCATTAGGAGCAAAGGATACTGTTAATTGAAAATATGTTATCTGAGCAATGACAGCATGGAATGTTAAATAGAGACCAGCTGTCTGCTAGAGAGCAGTTTTATACATAGACAGGGTTTCAAGAGTGAAGATAAATTTATGGTCATATTGGCTCCGACAACACCAAAAAAAAGGCAGTTTATCAGCAGTGTTATAGAAGTAGAAGTAGAAACAGGAAGAAAAGATATCAAGTTGGGGTTTTTTCCCCCCAGTTTGCTCTTGAATGTCTGTTCCAGAACATCGCCTATCAAGCTGTCACAATCTGCAGTTCATGAAAGCCAAAATGATACTAAAGCCTGGTGTGCACCAGCACTTTTGGCCACGGTCCATGAGAGTCACAACAACAAGAACAAACTGGGCTTACGTGTAAGAGAGACTTGTTAAACTTGCATTCCCTGCACGGTTCGGTCTGTGTATCACAAGGCCACCTCCATATCTGAAAAATGAAGCCAACAAAGTGGCAAACACTAAAGGCTGGTTCCAATCAATCACCACAGACCCCCAAGCTAAAATGCCCAACTTTATAGCACAAGAAATTATTACTATTATTAAAAAAAACTGACAGCCTGTTATAGTTTTGGACTCTATTGATAGTTTCGCCCATTATAACAACTGATCTAAAAAAAAAAAATCAGTCTCTATAATTGAATAAGGAGTATTACCACACTGATACTGTCTCCTAACACGGGCAGCTGGAGCCAGTCTTTTAGGCCTCATTCACTACTTTGAGTCATTAAACCTGCTGATGGTGCCCTTTGGAGCATTCTAATGGTCCACAAAGCACTAATGAGTCAATGTGTGCCTGTGCATTTTACACATATGGTTTATGAATAAATCTACAGAACATAACTGTAACTACATTACACTGGTGTTCATGTGTGTGTATTGTCCAGTTATTACTCATGGTGTAACAGAGAGTGGTACAATAGATAAAGGATATCATGGTGGGAAGGTTAGGATTGGTGGGAATTATGCACACTTGGTGAAAGTAGGCCTATAGACATTCTATACTTTAAGTAGAAGTACAAGCACTACTGTTTATAAATACTCCAGTAAAAGTACTGATTTAACTTCTTTACTCAAGTAAAAGTAAAAATGTACAGTCTCTGAAATATACTCAAAGTAACAAACTAAAGGGTAGCTCTTTGGAAGATGTTTCTATCTTTGTGCAAACCTAACACAACATTTTGCCATTAAAACATTATAATAAGAAAATATCAGTAGATAAGAATACAAACTTCAGTCTAACTTTTTTTTATTCTGCTTATAATCAGCTTGAATCTGAAGAAAAAGAAGAAAAATAAAAAATATCTATTTTCTGTTGCTTACACTGCAGAGGGTGACGTTGCCTCTGAACAGCAGTGAGTGGGATTCAGCAGATGGGGGAACCCTAAAATTGGTTGTAATTGCTCAGTTTGAGGAAAAGAATCACAACTCACAGTAATTTATATTGAGAGCTCGAGTAGATTTTCTTAGTGCACAGCTGACCTGCTGCTCTTTGTGGATGTACACAACTGAATTTAACCAGATGTCAGCAGATGTTTCATGAGCTGTCCTGGCTGATTTCTATCCTCTACACTGACAGTACACTGTTTATGCTGTCTTTTTTCTAGATGGTATAAAGGTGGAATTCAGTTGATGAATATAAGCATCATCAGCCAAAATTCATATTTGCTACACTACATCTGCTACACTTGATGTAATCTACCTCTGACCATGAAACCAGTGCAGCAGCCACACACTGCAGGTCAGTGCAGGATAAACAGATTAGATTAGTTTAGTCTACTGTGATGGACTTAAAGTAAAGAACAGAGTATTTTCATGTTGCCTTTAAATAACAGTTAGTCTACTTCAGTTTGTTTTGCATGTTTCACACTATGAAAAAACACAATGTCACATGTACAAACCCAATATCTGATTTAAAAACATGAGGACTTTAAATTTCCAGTTTATTAAACACCACTGAGCAGTCCTTACCTTTAAATATAACATCTCTTCTTCGTCTCCTGTCCTGTCTTTCTAAATTTCTCCATCTCTAAGTGAAGTTCGGTCTCTTTCTTTTCTCTCCCTGTGAAATACAGCAATTGGATCTTTAGCTAGCACACTGTCAGACAAACTCTTTGTTGAGCTGATAGAAATGTTGCATTTTAAATTACCTAACACTTTTAAAAAGTCACTCCCTTTATGTTTGCTCTTCTTTTATAGAGTTAGCCAGATGCTGAGTTGTTCAGGTGCTGTGGCATAAAACAGGCAAAAACAAAACATAAAACACCATCCCACTATAACCCCTGACTTTGACACACATCATCTCTTTTTAAGCGACATCTTCTGGTGATTAATAAACGAACATGAGTGCCATTCATTTGTTTCTATTTGGGCTCAAATCAGTTTGATGTTCGAAGGCTTGAAGTGACAAAATAATAACTCCTCCCAATTGCGTTAAAGCAAAAGTAACTAACCTTTTTTGAAATGTAAAAGTACAAATATTTGTTTTAAAATGTAAGCAGTGAAAATAAAAAAAACTACCAAAGTAAAGTATAGATACCTGAAAATTGTATTTAAGTACAGTAACAAAGTATTTGTGCTTCGTTAATTCCCACCTCTGGAATTATGGTTAGATGTACAGGAAATTAAATACAGTCCACTGTGGGTTTTTGGTGTTGTGATATTCTTGTACTTGTTTTAGGCAGCAGGATTTTTAGTAAATTTAGTCTCCTCAAAAAGTCAACATGTACTTGAAAGATGTAGGAAGAGACAAACTCAAATCACTGAAAATTGCTTCCAAACAGGGGCGAGATTAACATATTAAATTGCAACAAACAGCTGAAATTGGGTCCTTCATGTGCATTAAATGATTATCAAGAAGTGGTGACAAAACCCAGCCAGATGAAAGGACTGTATTCACTTTGGGACACACAGTGAACAGCCTGTTTAATGCATTCCTGTCCCTTTGTAAATTTGTCATTTCTTGCATTTCATTCTGTTGTGTGCACGCAGTGATAAGGGAAATGGAAAAAGGAGGCTTGGATCTCCTCTCAGTTTTTAAAAATTATTTTCCCCTTTTGTTGTTCTTCATTTGAGAAGGTCTTGCATGCTCTAAAAAATGTACTTTATCTGAGATTCTTTGAAGGTCCAGTGCATGTCATGAATTATTTGCATTACTGCTGAGCCTTTGTAAATCATACAAAAATTTCGAATAATATACAAGCAACTAATCGCTACACTTTCACTTTCTAGCGCAATCAAAGAAGCTCCAACACCAAAGGGTTTATCAGTAGAAGGTACTTTGTCAGGAAGCTAAATATAGACTGAATTTCTTTAAATTTTTTGTCCCATTTTTTCTCCCTAGACTTCCTCACCTTGTGAAAATATTTGTAAAAAGGTAGAAAACATATAAAGCAGAATGTGTGCAGTGAAGACTCCTTTTGAAATATATCAGCAATGATGCAAGCTTACATACCACAACATGACTGATCAATGCATTTTTTCAAAAGGAGCAGAGCTTAAATGGATGCAAACTCATATATAATCATGTCATCACAGTCAGAGTGAAACCTCTGAAGAAAGCTTCTGCGATTTCCTCTGCGTTGCAGTCAGAAAAAAAATCCTCTAAATGTTCTTCAAAGCCTTTTCACTTTTAGAGTGCAGCTGCTCCAACGCTGCCATTTAGTATTCTGTTTATGACTGTGGAATCAGAAACTGTGTCATTTTCACTGCTCTGCACAATCAAAGCCAATCCAAAAGCTGTGATTACATCTTAAAAACAAACATTACAGTTTTCTGTCAAACCTGCAGTGGGGTCTGCCTGTGATTTGGGTTCTCTTGTTTGTCCAGATAAATTTGGGATTGAGAGGTTTACCTGTCATCACCGCCTCATACATATATAATCTTAGAGTAATCAGCAGTTGGAACAGCCTCTGCATTGCTCCGTTAACAGAATGAAATGGAAGTTGAGACACCGGCTCAGTGAAATATTGCCCGAAGAATCACAACTTTTGTCAGACTAACTTTACCTAACTTCTACGAGGATGCTGATGAGCCACATCTGAAATTTAATCCTGTTCCTGTATAGAAGGTTAAATAATTCAATTCAATTCAATTTTATTTATATAGCGCCAAATCACAACATAAGTCGCCTCAAGGCGCTTCATAGATACAGAGAAAAACCCAACAATCATATGACCCCCTATGAGCAAGCACTTTGGCAACAGTGGGAAGGA
>NW_024586536.1:0-4510 GCF_018398535.1 Haplochromis burtoni
GTACTGAGGCTGAAAGAAGCTTCAGTGCTCTCAGAAGACTAAAATGATGGCTAAGGTCAACAATGACTCAAATGGGATTAAACAATGCTGCTGTGTGTCCACCAGCAGAGACTGGACAGTATAGATGGAAAACAAACATGCCAGCAGTTTATGTCAGTTAACGAGAGGAGAAGGCATGTGTGTGGCTCCTTCACATAGTGCACATTGAGTTGTGTGGGACACCAGTAGTCCATGTTGCTGTAACAGTAGTTCATGTTTAGAAAATCTCAGCTCACTGACTTGATCGGGGCAATAGTGCCTAAAATGTTGCATAATCTTGCTGAGAGATCTTTTACTTTGTGGTCATCTTAGAGGAGTAGTTTTATGGGCAAAAACCAGCAGGTCATTCAGTGTTCCCTTAGTGCTGATGTGTCAGAGATGTTGGTGCACTATAACTGAACTAATGTTGTTAAGTCCTTAAAGTCATATTCTTTTATTGTCATGACTGTATTTGAAGCTATTTTTATTTTTGTATGATACCTGATTTATATGGATTATGGCTGAAGTAATAAAGCCTGAAATACTTAGTCAGTCATTTGTTTAATAGTAATTTAACATTATATCATTCACATATAAAACTATGAATTGTGATTTTAAATGGTTTAAAAGCATGTAGAATAGCATATGTAGGCAAGTATATTTCTCCTTTTATCAAGAAGCAAAGACAAAAAGGGGAAAAAAAAGAAACAGGGCAGGGTTCGGTGGTTGAATCATCCGTCTGCACCAATGCCAAAACCAAATCTACGCCCTTGCCTGGTGTAATGTTTTTCAGCTAAAAAGAAACATGGTCTGACTCCTACCCAACTATATAAAGAGCAACTGAAGGTTAAATGCAGCTAATATGTCCTGTTTTAAGCCAGGCACTTACACCTCCACTCCCCTGCGTCTCAGCCACCATCGCTCTGGCAGCAGGAGCGCTAGAGCCAGAGCAGGGGGGAGCTGGAACAAACCATTTTGGGAGGGGGGAGGGGTTATCTATACTTTTGTTGTTAAAATGTTATGTCTCAACCAAGCACTGCATGCTTTTTATATTTTTAGCAGTGTGTCACACAAACAGCAAATATTGTCAAAAAAAGTAAGAAATCTTTGGGGGTGCTTTGATTCATTCAGCACCCCCGAAAATGGGCTAAAATCGCCCCTGCTCCAAACATTGTGGTGTCTCTACTGCTGCACTTGAACGTGTCCTCACCCACAGCATCTCATCATGATATAATAGTTGCAATAGGTCTGCAGTGGATAAGAAGGATTGCAAAAATTCAGCCATGGCAGTATAAAAGACAACTTTCATGCCTGAAAATGGGTCAGAGCTGAAAAGTTGTATTTTCGGGCTTTGAAAAGTATCATGTTGAAAATGAATCTTCCTTTAACAAACTGAACAATTTTCTGTTTATCAGAGGTGGAACAACCATTTGAATTGCACATGTCTGTCATGTGACCTCTGTTTTTGCCAGGTAGAAACGATGGAGTCTCTTATTCAGCTGCTTTCAGAGACACTGGGGAATCTGAGTGATAGCGAGCTCATGGACTTAAAGAAAGGCCTCAAGAGGAAATATAACTCAACCGTCCCATGGAGGTTGCTGAAGGTGGCAGACACAGTGTTTTTAATGTTACAGGCTTATGGCCAACAGTCAGTAAAGAAAACCATGGAGGTTTTAAAGGAGATGATGATGACGGATCTGACTCAGCAGCTGTCAGACAGCAGCTCAGAGCCAACAAGTAAGTAAATAGTTAAAAATACCAAAACTTGTTCTCAACATATTCCCTCATCCTCTCTGTGCAGAGCTCTGCTTTTATTCAGTAAGATGCAGAATGACAATCATAATGTAATCAATTAGACTGGATAGCTCTTTGGGTGGCTCGGGCCCATCGTCCTGTAGGCCCACCACCTGCAGGGGGCAGTGCAGTGGGTGGGTTTAACATGTACTGAGTGGTGGTCAAAGGCAGAGGCCCTTCTTATCCAATTCTCAGTTATATGTGTGTCCTCAAAAAAGTGATTCATTTGCCTGAATAATAATAATAGTGGTCTAAGGAGCTTGGAAAGAAAAGCATGTGAGTGGGCGTTAAGGCGTCTGGGAAGGATCTCAATACTGGATTATAGATGGCAGACAGTTGGTGTCGTAAACCACCGCCACTGTTCAAAGATGGTCGCTCACAGTGGACAGAAATGGCTTCTTTCACTCCTCTTTCAAACCATCTGTCCTCTCTGTCCGTGTGTACATTGGCATCCTCGAGGATGCCAATGTACACACGGCTTATGACACCAACTCTCTGCCATCTATAATCCAGTTTTGAGATCCTTCCCAGACGCCTTAACGCCCACTCACATCCTGGGCCATCTGACCTCAGGAAATCACATGATAGGGTGGGGCCAGGTTTCACATTGAGCTCACCTGAAACCCTGGCTGATTGTGACCCACACCCGTTTTCACACCTTGGCTCATGTGATTAGGTAGAGGATCATCAGGGGGTCCTTCGTCCGTCTTTGGGGGGAAACTCCCACCGGGTTTAAATCTGGGACTCTCCACCATTTGATCCTAGAACTGAAGAAGCTTCTCGGATGAGAAGTGAAACGTCTTCAAGCAACTTAAAGAAGTCCAGACGCTTTTTTTCCCAAGTTTCTTAGACTATGATGACCTGGATGACTGAGAACCTTCACAAACAATAATAATAATAATAATAATAGTGAATACACAACAAGGTCTTCACACTGTGAATGCTCAGGCCCTCGTTACTAAATGTATCTGTGTTTTAGGTGATCATCAGAAAAATCATACATTATCATAGAAATGCCAAAAAATGTCTTAGTGTGGAAATGATATATTTTCTTTATAAATGTTGGCTTTTTTATCTTTAAGTTTTTAGAGAAAACATGATTTCAATTAGTTTTAATATTTAAAACAGCAACAGAAACATTAATATTTAATTTTTCTTTATGAATGTTTGAATTTTCCAGGTTGCAACAATGGCAGCTGTTAAAGATCTGCTTCTAGAAACACTGGAGGATTTGAGTCATCAGGGTCTCAAGGAGTTCATGTGGTTCCTGCAGTTCACATGTTTTCAGAGGGGCCTTCCACAATTCCCACCGAGTACAAACAGAAAATATATAGTGAACACGATGGTGCAAACATGTGGCCAACAGTCTGTGGAGGTAACCATTGATGTTTTCAGGGACATGCAGAGAACTGATCTGGTGCAGAGGCTGTCAGAGAGCAGCTCAGGACTCAAAGGTAAGAGAATAATTATCCCCAATAAAAAAATGTATCAAGAGTTGATTCAAAATCTTTGAACCAAGTCACAAAAACTGAACAATGGAAGCTCTTTTGTCTTCCTGAAAGAAGGCAGGAGGATTTTCTTCACTGAAGTGTTTAATAATAGATATTGTTAAATAAAAGCCGGCACCTTTCTAACTTTGCCAGCATCGGCTTTAAAATCTGTACCTGATCCTGAGAGTTGTTGTTGTGGCGGCTGAAAAGCTGCAGCCGTGTGTGTTTGTAACAGCAACCAAGTGTAAGTATGAATAAAGATTGTGCTGAAAAGCATTAAACTGTGGACGAGTCTGCTGTGGAGCTGCTACACTTTCTTTTCTCATGGTAACCATGATATTGTAATATTTCTCCCAGAGAAACTTTGTGGATGAATGCTGGGCTGCGCTGAGCCAGAGAGTGAGTAATATCACCTATGACTGTATTTAAATGATGCAGCATTCACTGAACATGTTCAGTTTAAAAATCTCAAATGTAGAAAAGATAAACAGAAAGATTAAATTCATCAGGTTGGAATAAATGTTAGTCAGGTGTGTAATTATCACTTACATCATTTGCTTGTAACTGTGTCTGGTGTAATCTAAACATTTATGAGACGTTGATGAGATGGAAAAAAAACCTGGAGAAAAGTCGCATTTACCTTTTTTTTTTCTCAGGTAGAAACGTTGGCGTCTGTTATTGAGCAGATTTTGGAAACCCTGGCTGGTCTGAGTTACTGGGAACTTGAGGTTTTCAAGGAAGTCCTGCATAAACTTCATTACAAACATTAGTCAGACATCCAAAGAATCATCTACACGAGGACAGACCTGCAGGACACGGTGTTTTTCATGGTCCTGACTTACGGTGAGCGGTCAGTGGAGGAGACCATGGAGGGTTTAAACGAGATGAAGGGGGCTGATCTGGCTCAGAGGCCGTCAGACTGCAGCCCAGAACCCAAAAGTAAGACAACAAAGAGGAAATAAGTTAAATGAACTCTGGTGGTTAAGATGTCTCATAAGTAAAGTTTTTGTCTTTCATAAAAAATATTGTAGAGAAAAGACAGATTGTTGTCCAAATCAGAATTTATGAGTGTTCAAGGAACAAAAAAATGACAAAAAGTGACTCCTTCAGTCTGAGAGACTGAATAACACAAACAGTGTCTATCATAGTTGAGCTTTAAATGTAATGTTGAAGATTATACAACTGTCAGTTGGTAAGTACGTCTCTTG
>NW_024586537.1:0-4510 GCF_018398535.1 Haplochromis burtoni
ACTGTGTTTGAGCAGGAACAGGAAGTGATACTCTACCACAGAGTGAGCGAACACCAAGTGACAGTACACATTGGTCATTCCTCGCCACAGATCACCCCAGAGCCTCTCAATTCTCTGATTATGGGTACTCCTTCCACTTAGGGCATTTCCACGATTAAAGCCTCTGAAAATGTTCATCATCAGGCAGACAGCATTGTTTTCCCCTCCTCTGTCTGTCCAAACCCTCGAGGGTACACCATAGGATACCACAGCTCTGATGAAACTTGACAAAACGGTACTGCTATGGTTGTTGTTTGAGGCATGAAGGAAGACCACAAGATGACTGTATCCATCAATAGCCCCATGAACGACTATCCTCCACCTAAAACCGTGGTCCATAAGAAGAAAAATATTATTTCTGCTTTGTTAATGAAACAATGGAAAACACACTCTTAATTGATTTACATGTCAAGTTTGAATTTTTCTCTATATGTTGCTTGCGCTCTCTGTGTTCTCTGATCTTCCCCTTTAAACATAACCAGTTGTGTTAGAGGGCTGCCCATCCCAGGGCCTGGCTCTATTGGACGTGTCTTACTGATCAACAATTATATTTGATGTAATACTGAATTTCACTTTGGTCAAAATAGGTGTTCAACAAATCCGTGTGGTTGGTTACCTTATCAGCTTGTGATTTCTATCAATGTGCCACAATGAGTTTGGACCTGCAACCTGATATGTTCTTCGTTCTGGTCTCCGCAAGAATGCTCTAAGGGCAGCTGCTCCAGGATTTATCCGTAACATGCTTGCTCGAACCCTCCTTCGCTGTACACGTAGTCCACGTACTCGCAGGGAGGCTCTGACAGCTTCAGGACCAATTTGTTCATTGCCAGCAACAATGTCCTGCACATGTTCATCCAAGGCACTGTCAGTCAGTTCCGCATACATTGATGCACGGGTGAAATGATACTGTCTGAAATCAGACAAAAAAACATGAGTATTTTATCACTGCCATAACAACACACTTCATTACTTGACTAGTGGTGCACATTCAAATATACTAATTTTTACAATCTCACAATACCATTTCATTTGAATAAACAGTGAGTGTGTGTCACAAAGAACTGAAAGTCACACTGGTTTCAAAAGTCACTGACCGCAGACGTCTTCGAATTGTACGAAGTGAAACATTCAAAATATCAGCCTTCTGAGGTGCAGTGAATCCACATGACTTCAGGAATGAAAGCTGTTCCCGAGTGATAAGGTAAAGGGATCTACCTCTCTGTGGAAAACCACTGGTGCCTGGTATCCAAAACAGCCTGAAAATATATCAGCGTTTGGTGTATTTGGAAAATAGGTTAAGACAGAGTCATAATTTATTTCACACTTTTGATGAGTCAAGGAATCGACACAATATGTGCTTACCTTGTTGGCCATGCTGAGTAGACAGTTCGACCTCCTGAATCAATTCAGCCAAGTCACGCAGAAGTTGATCTGCTGCAGTTACATTGATCAGTCTTCCTCTTGCCCACTGAAGGCTTCTCTGCATTGTCTCCAACCTCAAAGATATCAAAAAATTACTTCTTAATTCATGTTATTCTTCAGCTCTCAGCGAAGGCGGTCGCACTTTTCTCCTCTCCTCCTCACCCTTATCTTCCCTGCTTAGCCTCTTGATGTCCTTGCTTGTCTCATGTGTGATTACTTTCCCTGGAACAGCTCCCACTGTCGTTCTCTAAACCTAAAAGAGAATTATGGATTTGATCAACTGGTCTCTGAATGCTATTGACACTCTTTTCTCAACGAGAAGTCTGGGCTCGGGAGAGCCCGAGTGCCCTGGAGGGACTTTCCCTGCCGGATACACGATGGACGGGTGGCAGAACTGGAGGGTCATGTGCCTGGCGGGACTGTCGATCGAGGACGCTGAAGATATCTATCTATTCGGAACCATGATAACAGGGTTCATGCTGATCGGAGTTGGCTTAGCCCTGGTTTATCGGAGAAATAAGAGAGCGGAACCGGCTGTTCAAACCCCCCCAAGGCTGCCCGCTGGAATCGAAATGGAACGAGGCGCAACCTCTCACAACGAACGTAATATGGTCAACACCTTGGAGACGCTTGCAGCTGCTGTGAAGGCTCAAAACAACACCATTGAGCGTATGAGGGGAAACATCAGAGAGAGGCCTGCTCAAAATGAGACCCTTTGAGCGACAGTTGGAAAACATCGTGAAACGGATCACTGCAGTTGTGAGGTCTCAGAATCAAAAGAACGATAACACCATGGAACAGAAGTTTGATACCATCATGGGGAGGCTCGCGGCTCTCCAACGGGAGATCGAGAGGCCAGTGTCGGAGTGTTAGGGCAGCCTGAAAATTCTCCTGGGCTGCTCGCATGGAAATTAACAAAATCAACATGAACATTGCGGACCCCCATAACGCGCCAGCTGCAGGCCCAAGGCTGGAGCCGAACAATCACTCCCTGATAACGACTGTGTTACGGCTATTCTTCCCGTCCCATGCAAGGACACCTGGATTGGCTGGAGGACTGTTTACTTAGCCTGATAGGCCGAAGGACACTGTCTCAGCTGAACTATGGACACGCACACACACACACTTACACTGATAGGCACTCACTCATCCCCCTCCCCTTCCAACGCCTTCGATGCTTGTTTCCTGCGAGGGAACACGGCGGGTCTGTGTGCCGCGCTGGAATGGTAGCGCTGTGCAGGGCGGCTGCTGTGTTCGCTTCGGATTACTCCTCACCCCCCACCCACCCCTGTGGCTTGTCATGTCTTCACAATGTTGTGCTGTGGACATTTATGTGCTTTTTTGTGCAAAGGAGTTTTTTTGTTTCCTGTTCTCATGCTGTCCTACCATGGAAGCACAGCATGAGTAGGGGTCTCTTTTTTCCTCTTGCACTTTCCCCACTGTAGTGTACATTTCAATGTTTTTTTCTCTGATTCTACCAATCTCCGACCTGTATCCCCATGTAATGTTTGTGCTATATGTGTAAGGTCGGGGGGGGGGAGGGTCCCATTTCACTGCAGGGCAACCTGCATGTGACGAATAAAGCTTTGATTGATTGATAATTCATGTTATATTTTCAGGCCATATTCCCCTTAAACATTTTATGCAAGTTTAAATGTTAAATGTTTTTGATCTTGCTTTGATCATACCTCCTTAACGCTAACTGTAGCACATCTGGCCCAACGTCGTCCATCAGCAGTCACTGTGTACAGTCATTAAGAATGTTCTTGAAAATCCTCCAGGCCATACTTTGTAATGGTCTGGTTGAGTCACAACTATTTTTCCACAGTGCCTGCTCTA
The DNA here is from genome assembly GCF_018398535.1 of Haplochromis burtoni. Lineage (NCBI taxonomy): Eukaryota > Metazoa > Chordata > Actinopteri > Cichliformes > Cichlidae > Haplochromis > Haplochromis burtoni. The sequence continues at coordinate 3,301 of NW_024586537.1, forward strand.
CTCTGGGTGCTGCCTGCTCTACTTCATCACTCCTCTGAGGATCACCACCTGAGACAAATCAAGCCAGCTGTATTTAAGACCACCGTTCACAACCAGTCTTTGCCATATTATCTGTTAACCTATGTTAGTTATTGGCCTCACGTTGCTCAAAGCTCTAGTACTTACCTCTCTGTGCATGTCTTCTTAGTTACTTCCTGGACAACCTTTCACACTCGCAATAGCCTCACTCCCCTGGACACGGATCTCCATTTGCTCCTAAACAGCTGATAACTTCTCACTCTTTTTTATCCATTCGTGCATTACTCCACCTGCAAACAAGTAAGACTGTTCAGACTGCCTCTTTGGATCTTTTCTGAACTTCTTCCAAGACCCTCCTGACTCTGCTCTCCCTCTGTTGCAGTACCTGTAGAGGCTATGTCTACACTTGAAGCCACTGAAGTGTTTGATGGCAGGGATGAGGCAATGTAACTGTTATGAATTAAACTTGTAACAACTCAAGCTATGCTTGTGTTGTACAGTTAAGATTGTTTTTGTATTCATCAGTTTTATTTGCTTCTCTTTATCCAATGTCATTTATCATAACAGTGCAGAGTTTACAAACCGTTTGCTTGTTCTGACCAAAAACACCTGGCTTGAGTTACGTTTATCTTAAATACATTTCCATAAACACACCATACGTAAAAACACAAAAGGTGACCCGTAGCGGCACACGTAAGGTAACAACACAAAAATGTCACATTGCCGCTCCACCATCAACTCTCACACCACTGTTTCACTTGCCAAGCTCCGGCAGCCACAGATCATGTTACTGTTCCCTCGAGTATGGACTACCGTAGTCCATGTTCAAAGCATTTTGCTCCTAGTTGTAGAACTCAAAGTTAACGTTCACACATTCTAGCCTTGTTTTTAATTTTACCTTTTGCATCACATACACATACTTGTCTGTTTTTTCTATTTTATTACTATATTTATATTTCTATTGTACAGCACTTTGGTCTACCAGGTGTGTTTTTAAAGTGCCATATAAATAAATGATGATGATGATGTCCATCCATCCATCCATCTTCATCCGCTTTGTCCGGGGTCGGGTCGCGGGGGCAGCAGCCTAAGCAGAGAGGCCCAGACCTCCCTCTCCCCAGCCACCTCCTCCAGCTTATCCGGGGGAATACCAAGGCGTTCCCAGGCCAGCCGAGAGATATAATCTCTCCAG
>NW_024586538.1:0-4507 GCF_018398535.1 Haplochromis burtoni
CCAGAGCCTGGATTGTCTCAAGGAGTCGCTCAGTAACCTGAGCAGCAGCTACAGCTCTGCTGACCTCTGTGTTCACCCTGCAGGAGACTCACCTCTGACACTGTGAGTCACTGATTTCTGTAGCAGCATGTGTCCATCCTTGTTGTAGACGGTGCAGGTGTAGACTCCACTGTAAGTGAGGTGAAGGTCTTTCAGGGTCAGACTGAGGTCTTTAGTGTTCAGTGGGTCTTTCTTCATCTCAGTGCGCTGTTTCTGATCTTGGCCCTTTAAGTGACACTGGTCTTTACCAATCTGATACTCATGGACCATCTTGTTTTTGTGTTTCCACTTCACTTTGACGTCTGGGTGAAGCCTTCTTTGATTTTAAAGGGCAGCAGGACAGACTCCTTCCCCTGTGTCACCTCCACCATCTCCAGCTGGTACTCTAAAGAGAAAACAGAGGAGAACATAGTCAGAGAGACAACATCCTTTACATCTAGATGACTCATTGTAGAGACGTCAGGACTGAACTTCCTGGAGCCAGGAGATTTTCTGACTGAGGCCAGACCCACAAAATTAGACACTTCCTTTGATAGATCCAAATCTTGTACCGGTTAAAGGACTCAGTATAATATTTGGGGACCGATGAGCTACTAGAAGATGGATCTTCAAAGTCCTCATCCCCACAATGTTGTGCACCTGCAGACTAAACACCATCAGACTCTTCTCTCTCATTACATGACCCAGTAAAAAGTTTTTGCTTCTTCATTAGTTGGAAATGCTTCCCTAATTTTGTGATTGTTAGTCTGTCTTTGTCATGGCCTTGAGCTGTTTGGCCTAGGGTTTTTAAGTCTTTTAGCAGTCATGTCATTTGTAAAGTTTTTATTTAAATATTCTGTTTGGTTCTTCATTTGTGTGTTTTTAGTGTTAATGTTTTATAATTGTCTCAGCTGTGCCCGCCAGCCTTCCCGTGCCCCTCCCCTCCCCTGCAGCCGAGCCACAAACACCCACAGATACACACAGTATTGTTAACGGTTACTCCACATGACACTGACACACCTTATATTTGGTCAGACTTACAGAAACAGCCAACAGTGCACTTTCCAAGAACACAGGTTTGTAGGAGTTTATACATTAGCTGTGTGATCATACTGAGAACACACAGGACACAACAGGCCTCAACAGGCCTCAGTATCAGCTGACAGCATCTTCAGCACCGTCTCTTCACTGATGTCCTTCACTGATCAATAATCAAATAAACACATCAAACTGATTGATCAGTGATCAGAGCAGACGGATCAGTGGAGCTGATCCTGATGGCCTCTGCTTATTTCTCGGCCTGATTTTTCCCTGCAGAGGAAACAGAAGAGTCACACCTCACACACACTCACACACAAACAAACATGAATGAACCAACTAACCTTTGACTGTGAGCCACACCCTCTTGTATCTCCAGGCCTCCTTGCTGTTGACCTCACATCCGTATCTCCCAGCATCTCCCACTTTGAGGTGTCTCAGGGTCAGACTGAGGTCTCCAGAATTCAGAGCGTCTTCATTCATCTCAGTGCGACCTTTGTAATGGCCGTCCTGTTTGTCGGGCCGGTCAGAGCCGTTCTCATACACGTGGACCTTCCTGTATTCTGGTTCATAACATTTCCACACCACTTCACTGTCGTCAGGCAGGTTTTCTGTGGTTTGAAAGGGAAGAGAGACAGACTCCGCCCCCTCCTCCTCCTCCACCCGACACTCTGAGAGGACAACAAACAACGTGAGCATGTTAACATTTTACTTGTTGTTGATGACACACCAGTCGTGGACTTTATGTTTTTACTTAATCCCCCAGTTTTTATGTTGATTCATAAAAGCTGAACCAACATAAAACAGCCTGTTCATAGCCCAGCATCATCCTTAAACCATTGGCTGTCTGAGTGATGTGTAGACTCATGTGGGTCTCTGAGATTCTGATGAGGAGAGACAGCATCTATCCAGCTTTGGAAGAAGCATTTAGGGAAATCTGTATGCAACACTGAGACCAGGATGTTTCCGGCTCACACGCCTGCTGCTGTCGTAAAGGTTTCCATCACTCGTCTCATTTTAGGACATTGGGAACGAGCTCAGGGTTTGTTTTTGCAACACTATAGCCAGGCTGATAGAGTCAGAGCTCTGAAGTCTTATGTCTGATTCTCTTACACTCATCTCATCTCATGAACGTCCTCACAATATCTGAACCACTACAAAAATGAATCAAATTACAGTTTCCCACAAACTTATCTTTGAGCCTGGTTGATGCTTTAACTGCTGACATTTACCAGTTTCTCTCCCACAAACTACTTCAGTCATTACAAACCACTGACTTATCAAACACAATCTGTGAATAAGGATCATCTGCTGCACTGACCTTCGACTTTCAGCTCCACTTTTTTCTCCATCAGGACTTTTCCCTCCCTGCTGTAGGCGGTGCAGGTGTAGGTGTCCCTGTCTGTGTGTGTGGGGTATGTCAGGGTCAGACTGAGGTCTGCGGTCTTCAGCGGGTCTTCAATCATTTCTGTTCGGTTCCTGTAACGTCTGTGCTGTTTTTCAGGCTGCTCAGAGTCCTTCTGATACACGTGGACTGTCCTGCCATCTCTGTCCTTCCACACGACTTTATTTACCTGAGACAGGTGAACTGTGGCTTTGCAGGGCAGCTTGGCAGACTTCACACCTGAACCCACCTCCACCTCACGAACTGAAAGAACAACCAAGCACAACATGAGCTGCACAGCATCAGCAGCAAACTTCCTTTGACAGGATGAAGTGAAATGTTTGCAGTAAAACATGTTGGACTGGTTCCAGTCTGAAACGTGTTCCTTTGCTCCATGAAGAGACTGTGCTGTGTTTGGTGTCCAATCAGCAGCAGAGCTGAACTGAACGTGTCTGCCAGATACCACAGAGTCAAAGCTTTCAGCGTCTCATGGTTTCACTCCAGTCAAAGCTGTGAAGAGTGTAAAAGCTCGAGGGAGAGGTGGACACAGTGTTTCTGTAACACTCATCACACATCTGACTGCACTTACAGTAAACCATGGACAGCGTAACACATGGACCTGCTGTCCTGATGTTACTCTGTGTTTTCTGAAGTCCTGCTTCCAGCCTGGAGATGAGCTTCTTCAATGGTTGTCACAGCTTTTTCTATCCATGGGGCCTTTTTTCTTTAACTATTATAAGACTAATCCATCTTACCAAGAGAAGGATCATCAGAGGAGAGCTGAAACTAACAGGTGTGGTTATTGATTGCACCTAACTGTTATGTTATCAGTCAGCTGCATCATCAGTGGATAGCAGGATGGACACTCCTGCAGGCACTTAGAGCTCAGCGCATCTCCTCACTACCAGCTTTAGTTACTTTCTGTTAGCCTATAATGATAATACCAGAAACTTTGGCCCTTCAAACTAAGAGTCGGTCCAGACGTCTTGTACAGGATAACTGGGATCTAACAGTTCTTGGTAACCATCAGTGATGAAAAGATCACTAACAACTCATTCAGGACAGAGACAACAGCTATGGTGCTGTCAAATCACCAAATCAAACTTTGCTGATTACCTTCAAGGTTCTGATATATCATCAGATGGTCCAATAAAACACTCACCTTCTTTGTTCTTTAACGTTTTGTTTCTACAAGACAGCCATGCAACAAGCATAACAGCCACAGGAACCACAGGAACCAGGACACCTGAGAGGACTTTGAACCAGACTGCAGAACGAGGAGGAAGTTCTGTGATCGACACACAACAAACAACCTGAACATCAACCAACAGATTTTTAGAACTTCCCATGAGCATGCATCTGACCTGACAGCACTGACCTGTGACCTTCAGGTCTACATAGGCCTTGTTCCGATCTTGTCCATACTTGCGGTATGTGCAGGTGTAGTTTCCACTGTCAGAGACTGTGGGCTTCCTCAGAGTGAGGCTGAGGTCTCCAGTCTGCAGAGCGTCGGCTCTCAGTGATGTTCGACTGAAGTAACGAATGTTCTGATCTTTAAAATCGTCACCACTCGGCAGACGCACGTGGACCGTTGGGTCCTTGAGCTCCTCACGGTCCCACACTGCTGCTATGGAGTCAATGGTAACATCAGCTTGTACCTGACAGGGCAGCAGGACAGACTCCACCCCCTCATACACCTCCACCCCTGAGGCATGCTGGGAACCTGAGGATAAAAATATAAAGCAGGTGAGTGCTGTGATTTTGTAACAGCTGAGAGACACAGGACATCAGGTAAAGTTCCAAAGTGTTTCCTGATGGTTCACAGATGAACTAAACAGGTAAAGAGGAGCCGACTGAGTCAACAACCAGGAAAGTGAGTGACAGAGTAGAAGCAGACGTCCTCATGTGCAAACATGTCAGCCTGTCTGACTCTGAGCCGTCCCTCTGATGGACACAGCTCTGACGCTGGAACATTTTGTGGATTTGTGTGTGACATGTATACCTATATAACTATATAGACTATCTATCTATGTGCACTGAACATAGATATTTTAACTTTCACGCAGA
>NW_024586539.1:0-4500 GCF_018398535.1 Haplochromis burtoni
TTTCTGGGACACCACTCAGACAGCCAGCAATTTAAGGAGAACATGCGGCTAAACATGTCACTCCTGGTCTGATTAACTAACTCCATCAGTTTACCTAATTTTCCTATACTTGACTGCCTTATCTGGTTATTTGGAAGCTGATCGTCTTTGTACCCATTTTAAAAAATTGTTTTTCATTTCTGTTTTAAAAAAAGTGATTAGTATTTGACTTTTTGTTTTGCATTTTTGTGTATTTTGAGAAAGATGCAATTAGGACTGATGTCGTCTACACAGAATTTATAATGCTCACTTTATGGTGCCGATGTCCATGTTAGTGGTTTTATAAAAACATTTGTGATGTTTTTAAATTTTCATGAAAAAATGTTAAATAAACAAATTGTAAAGTAACTGAATTTCCATACTTTTTTTTTAGTAGTCTATATTATATTATAGTAGTCTATATTATATATAGACTATATATTATTACTATATATAGATATTTATGTTTCAATGTTTGAGTGTATACACTCAAACATTGAAATATAAATATCTTTTAATTAATAATCAGATAATTTGAGTTTAGGTTCTAATATAATTGCATTGTGTTGCATCAAAATAATAAACTACAAGAAACACAAAAATATTGAAATTAAAGTATACAGTCTTTGAGTAAAGCTCAATTAATAAAATATAAAATATAATTTTAAATTTTTAGGTTAACAATAAATACAAATTTTGAGTACCCCCATACTTAGAAGAGATGAGTTTGTGTACTTAAATCTTTTGAGGTAATCAGTTTCCACAAAAGTTTTAAGTTCAGTCAACTTGTTTGGGTTTACAGTGTACAGCGGTCCCTCGGTATAAAGCGGTGCACCTTTCATGGCCTCGCTGTTTCGCAAATTTCTTTTGTATGCAATTTTTCAATTTTCATTCGATAATACTGGACTTTCTACGAAGGTTTGAACTTTTAGAGTGTTTAAACCATAGAGAAAAGTGCGGAAATGTTCGAGCCTGTCGGAGAAAAGTCTATAAAGTGTGTAGTTAGAGGTTTTACAGCCATAAAACATCTATAATAATAGTAAAAAAAAAAAAGAAAAGTTGGCTACTTTGCGGATTTCACCTATCGCGGGTTATTTTTAGAATGTAACTACCGCCATAAACGAGGAACCGCTGTATACCAAACCGAGACAATAAAACAGATCACCACAACAAAAGTCCATAAACCAAAACACTGGGTCACGGGTACGCTAACAGAGAAGATGTAGTGTCTTTTTTTCTACCTCTGTTTATCATGCATACCACACGATCTGGGATTACATTTTGATGCTCTAGCTTTCTGAGCAGTAAAAGGCTATTAGCATCTTAGAAGGGTGTCTCTTTTTGGCAGTGAACACAGTTGCTGCTGGGCCTTTTGTGATGGCAGTGGTGTTGAGATATTGAGTCCTGGAAAAATTTGAAAACCAATTGAAATGTGAACTCAGGAACTCCACACAAACACATAAGTTCAGGATTCAGGTTCCACCAGAAGCCTTATTTTGTCTGATCATTTCCCAATAATGTTCAAATTTACAGTAATGGATTACACAGCAGTGGGGAATACATCTCACTGCAGTAGTCTTTCAGAAAGTGCTGTAACTAAACTTGTGCCAACACAGTACAGAGCAGGTACCTAAACTATATTAACGAGATGATCAAAGAGTTACATCCTCACTGCATTTGACTCTGAATACTGTGGCTCCTCTGAAAAAGAAAGAATCAAATCAGAAATACTTGACTCCCTGGCATGACATTAAGATAACCAGTAAGCTGGAGAAGAAATGGCATCTCACTAATTAAAATCTAATATTAATTTAGCCTGGAAAAATAGTTTTTTGCTCTATTAAAAGCCCCCCATAAAGCTAGAACATCTTACTCTTTATCACTAATTGAAGAAAATAAAAACAACACTCTGTTTAGCCAAGCATTCCTTTAACCTTAACCAGTAATGATTTCATGATTTTCTTCACAAATAAGATTTTAACCATTAGAGAAAGAAATTATTCATAACCATCTCTTAGATACAACAATAAGTTCAGCCAGTTTGAACACCATTGAAATTTTAAGGCCTTTAAGACCATATTCCTTTAAGACTGCTCAACAAGTCCTCCCATTAATTAATGCTTCAACCTTGGATATGATCAACCTGTCTCTATTATTGGGCTACGTCAGTAGTATGGGCCATCAAGGGGCCACAATGTTCATCGAGTTGCCAAGTATTAGTACAACATCAACATACAACAGCATATACTCATTCAAAGTGCTATTTCCTTTTTATTTCTTTGTGTACATGCAGCTTATACTTGCCTGTGAGTCCTGAACATGTTTACAGGGCAACTGGTTTCTTCTTTTCATGTCTGTGTTCTATATAATTGTTTAAAAAAATTAAATATCTCTACAAAAAAAGATAACAAATCAGACATTTCAGACATACACCTAAATGATTTCTGACCTGATGAAAGGAGGCTGGAGGTGCCCTGATCTCTCCCTGCTCATTTTCAACAGCTGGCAGACTTACTTTGCTGAATTCCTGCTTGAGACTGACCCTTTCTTTTTAGGTTCATGTTCTCAATACCAATAATTTAGTAAATATTAACACACAAAATGCAAATTACAAAACAAGTGCATGAATCAGCATTAAATTTATTATCAAAATTCTAAGGTTCTTTCCTAAAAACAAGTCAGGCCTTAATTAACTGTTTAACTAATGTTTGCTTTGCTTTTTAAACCAGTTAAACACCAAGGGGCTTTCTGAGCTTCTTCAAACATGACATAAAATGAATGGAGTATTTCTCTGAAATTACAAACTCTGTATAACAAGATTGCTTATAAATCTTGCTATCAAAATAAAGCTAACACTTTTAAGATTTCAGGTGATTTTATTTTATTTGGTTTTTTTGGATACCACTTTGAAAATATTGTAGCAGGTTAAGGGGAGGAGCCACTATCCCAAGAACTCATGGAACTTTTCATCTGACATTCATGTGTTAAGTTAGTGTTGTAACAGCTATTCCAGTTATCTTGTGTTAATCTATCATTATTATTGTTAATGTACAGCATTATTGCAGCTGTTTGTTCTGTATCGAGTGTGGCCAGCAACAGCCACCATGACTGAGACTGCTGTACCAGTTAATGACCTCTGACCACTGTTGTGTTTGGAGGTGGTGTTAATAAAAGTTTCAATACCTGTAGTTGAGCAGTGTATGGAACCCAGGAACTGCAGGTCAAAATAGAGATCTGTCTCGTTCTTGGTGTCACAAGTAGGATGGAGTGTCCTGCCACATCTTGAGTCACATACTGGAGAAAGAGATTCAAGAACAGGAACAAGTGATTGAATAGAATATTCGTTGTCTGGACAACTTGAGACTGGAACAAAGGAAAGTAAGGGTTAGCAAGGGTTAGCCGTTAACCCAGCTATGGTGGCTGCAGTCCAGGACTGGCCGACACCTTTGAACGTCAAAGAGCTTCGGAGCTTCCTAGCCTAGCATTATACTACCGCCAGTTCATCAAAGGGTTTGCCACCATTGCCAGCCCCTTCCACTCCCTGACCAACAAGGGCCAGCCCTTCAACTGGATTGAGTAAAGGAGGCTTTCACAAAAGCCCCAGTTCTGGCCTACCCTGATACTCTGGAGTGCCATTGTTGCCATGGATACCAACAATGTCGGGGTTGGGGCTGTTCTGTGTCATTCAGGGTGGAGATGGAGAACGTGTTGTGGCTTATTTCATTGGGTCAAGCTAAGAAAATCCACTGAGTTACTCAGCGCAAGCCGCTTGCTGTAGTACTAGCAGTACAGCGTTTCCACCCATGTTTGCATGTCTGCCACTTCCATGCGTCCCTAACCTGGCTTTTAAACGTCAAGTACCCAGGAGGCCAGGTGGAGGAACGAGGCTAAGCAGCACCAAGTGTACCTGCTGTTCAGACTACCTCCAGTGAAGAAGGGTGGTTCCCTCTTCACGCAGCAGCCTGAGCCTGAGTTTGCTGGTGGGCAAGATGTGGACTACCTCAGGAGGCTCAGCGAGTGGCTACAAGTGGCCCATGATTACACTCACCAGGCCCAGGACTATGCAGGATTACGGCAGAAAGTCATAGGCCCACCTTCTTGCGGCCACCTTATCCCCTGGCCTCTGTGCCAGGGGATAAGGTGACCGCAAGAAGGGTGTGATGTTGTTTATTCTATTACTCTTGTTCTCTTCTGCTTGTTTTCTTTTTTCTTTCTCAGCAGGTGACCCAGGTGATTGATATATGCATTTTTTTTCTTTTTTTCTTCTTTTTTTTCTTTTTCTGCTCATTCTGTTGGTTTTTGGTTTTTGCCCTCCTCCCTTTTCTCAGCTGTTTCTCTCTCCCTCTTTCTTTCTCCCCTTCTTTCCCCCAGTCAAGTCTGTCCCATATTCAGTAAGTGAAAATAAAATAAACAATAAAAGGTGAATCAAATGGACCATTATGGCAAGGCTGGGATGGTCAATTTGGTAAAGTAAATCCGTTG
>NW_024586540.1:0-1314 GCF_018398535.1 Haplochromis burtoni
TTTGTTCTGTAATCATTTTACTTCATCTAAGTGCAACCTTTGATACCATTGACCATAACATTTTACTTAATAAGTTCTAGGTTTTGGGTTATATTTCTGGTGCTGTGTTGGTTTTCCTCCTCCTATCAGACAGGATTTTCTCTATTAGGATGAGCAGGTTCATGTGTGGGGTTCCACAGGGTTCAGTCCAGGGCCACAAGGTTCAGTCCAGGTCCACAGGGTTCATATTATATTATTTCCTTTCTTTTACTGACATTTCTTATCATATCTATGCAGATGACAGTCAGCTGTATGTGCCTTTTAGGTCTCATCATTTAGACAGGGTGTCCACCCTATACAACTATTGAACCTGGATTTGCCATTTAAGAAAACAAACTGGAAACACTGGAGAAGTCTGATTTTGTAATCTTTAGACCATCACTGACATTGTTAACAACTAAAACTCTTGTTTTAGTTTAGTAGATAAGGCAACAGTTAAAAAACTGCAGTCAGTTGTTTTTGTTTGTTCACATTCAGGTTCAACTGTTTAATTATTTTTTTGACTAAGCAGCTATGAGTGTAGCGTGATTTCTTCAGACAGTTTCTCTGCTTCTGTCCCTGTAGGGATTTTCTTTTATGAATGTCAATGTCTGGAGTTTAACAGAAACCATGTGATAAACAGTTCTGAGGGAAAATGCAGAGCTGATGAAATGGTCATCATTCATAGCACGCCTCCAACAGGAAGGTCATGACCAAACAACCAGCAGCTCAAACTAAGATGTGAAAGAGTGAAATAACACAATGCAAACTCTGCCCAGATTTTAGGCAAATGAGGAACAACCTGCTGCACAAACATGCAGGACAACTAACAGCAGGAGCACAGAGGCATTTAGCACCAAGAGTGGATGATTTAAGGGAGAAACACTTCCATCTGGTCTCATAAATCCTATTTTATGTCTCATCATGCAGATGGTGGGGCAAGATTTTGTCATAAATGTGGCTCCATCCTGCCAGGTGTCAACAGTTCTGGCCAGCGGCTGTGGGGCAATGATGTGGCCGTTTTCTCTTTTATAGACCATTTGAATGAAGTGAGCACTTTTTAAGCACAGCTGTTATTGAAGTACAGTTTGCTTGACTTGACCTAAAGTTCATTCAATGTTTTTCACAGCGCTCAGTCCATTTAACACCTGAGGTAGAAGGATGAGGTAGTGCCTGAAGCATGAATAGACCACCAGAAGAAGTTGTGCGTGACACTATCAAATCACTGACATATACTTACAGGGAGTGCAGAATTATTAGGCAAATGAGTATTTTGTCCACATCATCCTCTTCATG
>NW_024586540.1:2665-4498 GCF_018398535.1 Haplochromis burtoni
TTGTTCAATAATAAAATTATTCCTCAAAAATACAACTTGCCTAATAATTCTGCACTCCCTGTATAGTGCTCTGATGAACACATGTATCTCAAAGGATGTGTGCAACATTAGGGCAAAAAAAAGAAGACCCTCTCAATCAGCAGCCATGTGCAAGTGCTTGAGTGCCATTCAGTGGTGTAGTAGCAGCGGAAAGCAAATACAGTAAGTTCAGTACATTTATTTAAGTGCAGAACTTAAGTAAAATTTCCATGTACTTGTACTTTACTAAAGTGTTTCAATATTCTGCTGTTATACCTCACTATATTTTACATGCAAATATTATAGCTTTAATTTCACTTTAATCTGCGCCTTAGGTTCCTATCCAGAAAATAACTTAAATATATTCAAATGATATGCTTAAAAACCAAAACATCACTAAAAGGCTGATTGGCCCACTCTTTATTTAGACTGACCCTGGCTTGAACGGTTATAAAAAGTTTACTGAACAATCAATCTGTAACGTGACTTTTTTACATTGTTGTCTTGCACATTTGTGACAAGAAAAGGAAAAAAAGTGAATACTTCTACTACTGACATTTCCCTCTGGAAACTGTGACTGTCTCTAAATCAAACTGTGTCTGGAGACTCAGATCAATACAGTTGTAGAATGAGCTAATTAAAACCTGTAGTCAGGTTATCCTGAGCAAAAGGAAAGTATTCCTAACACAGTTAAGTATACAACATTTAAAAAGAGACTTGATAAAACCTGTCCATATGCCATTTGAATGGCCTCCAGGTGGGTTACATTTCCTGTGCATAGTGCACAACTGCATGTGGGCAACTTTACCTTTTGGAGACGGAGTATTTTTCTGGCTCATGAATGCAGGGCTTCCCAGCCACCGTGATGCTTTTAATGTCTCCCTGATCGATGCCGAGGTTGGAGCCGCTGATGGTGATGGAGATGCCTCCCAGCACGGGGCCGAAAAGAGGGCTGATCTGGATGTGGAGATGCAATAGGAGGGTGTTTATAAGAAGAAGGGATTGGAAATGGATTTAACCAGATTATTTGTGCAATAAGAACATACAAGAGATTTACACAGTCTGTTTAACCACTATTGAGCTGACTTAAGTATTTAATATTCAAGGCCAAGTGGAGAATTACATCAATACTGTATGAGTCACATCTGTATGCATGTCTGCATGTATTTGAACATGACCCATATTGTATTTGTAGGTCAGAAAATTTGACTAAAATATAAAAGCAGATGTTCTGGTAAATACAAAACAAAAACAAACATTTTTGTGACAAGATAAATTGAACATTTTATAGTAAAATATGAAATTTGAATATTTTTCCTGTAATTTTTTAATTTAAAAAATGTGAATTCAACTTCAAATAAAATACACTAATGCGAGACACACACAGTGTGCAGCATTCCTGCAAGGCTGTACTTAAAGAGATAATGGTGCTTCACACTGCACTGTAACATTAACATGCTCACAATGACAAAGCTAGCATGCTAATGTATAACAGGTATGATGTTTACTGCACTGTGTCCCTTATCATATGTTTAACCTGAACATGGGCACAAGTGTCTATGAATAATAAAACCATAAAGGTCAACACTGCAGACTCTCAACGTCTTCAGAAAATCTCACTGCAATCCTCTGTATAGTTGTTAAGTTGAATCTCAACAACATACAAAGTCATGGTGATTTATCTGCAGTATCTCTGTCTGTCAGGCTGCAGCCGGTTAGGTGATAGCCTCTGTCAGAATGATATAAACACAATTACTGATGGATTTTTATCAATGACAAAGAGGCACGAACAATTAGGTGAACAAACAAAGAATT
>NW_024586541.1:0-4494 GCF_018398535.1 Haplochromis burtoni
AAAAAACATTCAGGTGCCATGCAAGAAATAAGTAAATGATGCTGTTTAACTCAACTGTGAAACATCACTGTACTAAGTAGCCGTGCAGCTCTGGCTTTTTGGGAATTAGTTCATCAGCCTTGAAACTGTGACCGCAGTCAGGACAGTACAACAAAATTTGAAGAATGGAGTGTAATGAAATGTGAATGTGTGGCCTTTTTCAGCACCAAAAAGAAAAGTGTATAAACAAGAGTAAAACAAACATTTTTGTCTTGTTTTTTACAAAGTTGTTGATAATGTTTGCTTTTGTTTAACACCCTGTATAGTTTTGTATCCTGATATATTGACGATTTTTAATGTCAATTCTAACATGCTTAATAACCACATACAATAAGGTTGAAGTGTTGTTCACACAATACTGACAATAGAAACTGAGTGTGATTTACATCCACACGATCTACCTGAGATCTGGTCAGATATTTTGCAACACCTTTCTATATTTTTTCAAGATTGATTTGTAAAATTAAATTCAGCAATAAAGTTTTTTAAAGTTGTTTTTTTAAACTGCATGATGGGTAATTTTTGTCTATTTAAGAGCTTTCATTTCTCCTTTTTCTCTTTAATGAACACATGCACACCACATGCTTCAAGAAGAACACAGATCCTGTTTTTTTTTTTTGTCCGGTGTAGCACACTTTCAGAGTATTCCATCACATGAAAGTCCTGCATGGAAAACTGCAGGATCCACTGAAAATTGTTCTAGTTGTGACAAAGAAACATCATGCAGTGGATGTCTGCTGTAGCTAATGTACAGTCATGTGACACAATCACATCAGGAAATATAAAAAAAAAGATGGTTCTAAAATGAAGTCAATAAAACCTCAGATATTAAACAGTTTCGTTTTTAAGTAGACACTAAGATTCAAAAGATTGTATAACCAGTTTATCATTGTGACTTTATCAGTCTCTCACATCATGAAGAAATATTTGACCGTCTGTTTGTTGAAAATTGTTTCCATTCATTGAGGTTTGCAGGGAGTCATTCGTCCATGGCTCTTTTGAGGTCCTGCCACAGCCAGTGAGTCGAGATGAGGGCTGAACTTTCGACTGAGCCATTACAACATATTTATTCTTTTCTTTTTAAACCACTCCTTTCTAGATTTCCTCTTGTGTTTGGAATCAGATGGCCTCACATTTGACTCTAGTATATGGAGGAGTTCAAGGTGCCCAGGTTCTGTGGGTGCAAAGCAAGCTGAATTGATTGTCCCTCCATCACTGTACTTTTCACTGAGTATGAGGCGGTCAAACGTCTTCACTTTGGTCTTATCTGTCCAAAGGACATTCCTCCAGAAGTCTTGTGGTTTCTTCAGGTGTGTGTCTGAGCACACCTGAATGCTCCAGACCAGCAAATTGCTCTAGTCTCTGCTCTCGCTCTCTGAGGCTCAGTTAATCTGTAGATACCACACGTCTATAGGGAGACCGGATAGTTGTAACGTGGGTCAGTTGTAACACTTCCAATTTCTCCAATCAGGGAAACATCAAGTTTCAAATGATGTGATTCATTCTATACATGCCCAATTCAGTTCTTCTATCACATGTGAAAAATGAGCAAATTTTGGCAAACACAGACAATTTAAGAAGAAGAAAAGTAATTTTTATGCCAAAAAGTAATTTTTAAAAAATGTATTTCAATTTCTAATAGCATTGTCTGCTTTGCAGTTAAACTCCATCCATTCCCTTCCGCTTATCCTTTTCAGGGTCGCAGGGGGCACTGGAGCCTATCCCAGCTGTCATAGGGCGAGAGGCGGGGTACACCCTGGACAGGTCGCCAGTCTGTCGCAGGGCTAACACACAGAGACAGACAACCATTCGCACTCACATTCACACCTAGTGGCAATTTGGATTAATCAATTAACCTATCCCCACAAGCTGCATGTCTTTGGACGGTGGGAGGAAGCCCACGCAAACACAGGGAGAACATGCAAACTCTACACAGAAAACCCCAGCCTGATGATGGAATCGAACTCAGGACCTTCTATAAGGTGATATATTCTGTGTAGGTCTTTAGTGCTAATGTTTTAGCAGTTGTCTGTAATATTAGTTAGTTCATGGCTATAGGAGTCTGGGTCAGTTGTAACAATAATGCAGATGTTACAACTTACCACACTATTACTTTAACTTATATTAAACAAGTTGGGGCAACGACATCAGCAGAGAGAGGTTCACTGGTCACCTTTGTATATGCGGTTAATGCCATTGGCAACACAATTCCTCCACTGTTTGTGTTCCCACACATACATTATGCAGACCACTGTGTCAGAGATGGACCAGTAGGAAGTATTGGTAGTGGAAATAAATCAGGATGGGTGCAAGAAACAGATTTCCTCATCTTTCTGAAGCACTTTGCAAACCACACCAAGGTAAGCCATGATAAAAAGTAATGGAATTGCGATGCTGGTGAACAACTACATTTTTTCAGCTTCATTGTTATGTTCAAAATTGGTGCAAGAGTTGTAGGTTACAATGCCCATTGAGCCAATGAGGCCAAACTCAAGGAAGACCAACCAAAATGAATGAAATATTCAATTGTTGAAAATTCCATAATTTGTCTTTTTTGGAGGTTGGAATATGTTCAAAAGCTAGATTTCTGCATTCTGACACACACACACACACACACACACACACACACACACACACACACAGCTACATAAATAGTTCTAAGTGTATTCTGGTGTTGAATAAAAAAGGTTAGATGTTAAGATTTTGTCAGAACCCTTATTTCATTGTGTTACATTTCATCCCAGCATATGTTACAACTAACCCAGACTATGGGGTTAGTTGTAATATTTCACTCTTTGTGTTTGAGACCACACCATACAATAAGTAATTGTGCTGCAGAGAAAATAGCTGCACTATTTAATAGCAGAGACATGTAAATACTTTGCATTACATTTTGAATCCACACCTTAAAAGAGCTCCAAGCTACAACCAGAAATGTCAAAAATGTTACAACTATCCCCGGTCTCTCCTAAAGATCTGGCGGTACACACCGTTAAACCACATGCCAGTTACTACGTTTCAAGTGATGTAGAGAACACCAGGAAGTAGCACAAGCGGCTAAGTGGCTAGCATGTAGAAATGAAACCACATCTGGAAAAAGACTGACTTTCCACCCTGGGTAAGGCAGTTTGGACTGGGAAAGTGGTCAGATGCTTTTTAAGGTTAAATGCGAAAGGGCGTTTGTCGCCATGATTTAAACATAACAGGTGTAAGCTTCAGTGCATTTACGCTTTAGAGGAGTTTGCTACCTCACATCAGCAAATCTGTTTTGATTCGGCTGGTGTTATGGGTAGGAGTAGGAAACTTATACACATGGCAGTACTCACGGTTTGGGGTTGTCTATGAGCTGATATGGCACACTGTGCAAACATGTATGTGATGATATTCAGACTGCGCTGCAAAGGTTACTTTGGATGAATATGATAAAAGCAAAAGGTTTCTTCATATTCGAACTTTTTTAAATGTTACATAAAATGCAAAAACTCAGCTACAAATCTTCTGCAAAGTTTCCGATGTGCGGTTTTGTTGACAGTGTTTGAGAAGTGTTGACGTGTGGTGAGATTATTGGGTGTTGATAATGTTTTGGCCGCCCTATCAATGAACAGCAACCATGGTTCAGGACAGGTGGGCCCCAGCGGGGATTTGTGACCTTTCAAGTGCTTCGAGGTGCACGGAGAAGAGGATAAAAGTTAGAAGAGCAGACTACCACACATATTATAAATCACATGCTGGGAAGTACAGACTACCTCGAGCATCAGTCTACCCGTGGAGGAATCATGCGTTTTTTCCTTCTCTCCGCGTTTTTTGCGGTGTCTGCAGGTATGCACGTCTCCATGTCAGTCAAATTATTTAAATGCAAAGAGATGTATGTCTTTTCCTGAAAATGTGCACAGAAATGCCAGTGTTGATTTTTCAATGTTAGAAAATCAGGACTACTTAGTGTTAAATTTCTAACCCTAACACAGTTGTAGAATATTGTTGACACTGCTCAGTATAAATCAATAAAGTCAGTCAATCTTTAAGTCAGTGTACAGTAAAAACTTGTCTTCTGTGACACGTAAATAAGAGAGGTTTGCAGAGCTGCTGGATTAAAAATATCTCACACATATTTTTTTGTACACACATTATTATCTTATGAAAACCACATCCAACCAATGTCAAATAATCTCCTATTAGTCTTATTAAGACAGTTGCATAATTATATTAACTTTGCACAACTCTTATCTAATAGTCAAAACATTAAACACTTGAATGGGTAGAAATGCAAAGGAATACATTTTGTAACAAATGACATCCTAAAAGCCGTATCAAGGTTAGTTCAACCTTGACTCGTTCACCCAGTTTCTCAGATGTAGATTAAAGCTAACCCTGGACTAAAAGACTAACAGAGCTTCATTGCAAAACATTTCTAGTCCACGCCTTATCTGTGATAAAAAATGGACTCATAAAATTTGC
>NW_024586542.1:0-4493 GCF_018398535.1 Haplochromis burtoni
GCTGGTTGGGATGTCTCTTTCACAACTGAGGAATGATGATGTAAATTTGGTTTCTTATTTGGAATTGTTCTTTTGCAGCAAAGGTGCCAAACAGTTAAATTCTTTACACTCAGGAGCATAAATAGTTTGCTGTTTAAGAAAGCTGCTGATCTCAGACTGTTTTTAAACACTCAATGTAGTCAGCTGCATGAAGCTGCATGAAGCTGCATGAGACAACATTAACAAAAAAAAGTAACAGGTAAAAGGTCTTCACTTGTATGCTGAACCAAAAACTTTAATCTGGAATTATTTAACACTGTGTTAACATTGCTAATGTTGTGTTAGCAGCCATGAAGTAATTTAAGACTCATTCATACAAGACTAACCAGAGAGGATCATTTCAAATTGAAATATATAACATGATACAGGACTGAATATAACATCATTGTGTAAAAGTCCAGAGCCTCTGAGGTTCTAACATTGCACAAAGCAAAGGTCACGATCATGAAGTCCGGGGGTTGTTCATCTTCTGGGGTGGAGCTGTAAAGATTTCCCTCTGAGGGAGCTGCTGGTGAAGATGGAGAGTCCTGCTTGATCCCTGCAATGAGCTTACAGATGATGTTCCTGAAAGGACAGCTCAGCTGTGATGAAAGAGAGAAAGTTTCTCCAAACCTCTGAACCCCAGAGTTCAGATCCATCCCTGTCCTGATGATCTCAATGTTTTTTTTCTACCAAGAGTAAATGTAGCCGTTTATAATAATGTGGACTCAGGGGGCCATCGTGTTGCATACCATCACAGGTTCAAAGCAAATACAGAAGGACACTTCTGTTATCACACTTTGTTTGTATGTGTACCATTGATGTTGTTGGTGATAAGACATTACATTTGATATTTGACAAGCAACCCCCCCTCCATATTCAAATATGGTCACCCTCTATGTCAATATAAAATATTGAGACATTAGTATAATTACAGTGGTTTTCATTAAGGATAACTGATGGAAGGTTATCACAACATTTAATGTATAAGGCCAGTGAGTAAAAAGAACATTTACAACAGAAGAAATGTTCCCAGTTTTTTTTTTTCCTATTTTATATTGCCTATAACATATTGAGTTTGTAGGTCTGTGGCTCGCTTTCAGCTATACAACGCAACAACATGTACAGAGGAGAGAAGGGTGTCACAGCTCCTGCAACAGATGAAATGTAGACAAAATGCTCAAAGAATTCTGAATTGAAATCATCATCATTGTCACTTTGTCTTCTGTGGTTTTCAGGCTTTTGTGCATTCCTTCTTTTTAAGAATGTGCCAGACTGGATTTGGCCACTCGTAGTTTAACACAGGAAGTTCAGGAAAATGTCTGAAAAGCTCAGGAAATGGATCCAACAAAGAATAAAACATGGGAGGTGTGTATGTTACGACCCGGCTCAAAAGCCGCGACATATAAAAAAAAAAAAAAAAAAAGATGAATACCAGAGTGTTAGTCAGAAGAGGTTTTGTTTTGTTTTGTTTTGTTTTTTTTCTTAAAATGGAATACCTGGTTGGCTAAAATGGCTGGTGCCACCAAGGCAAAGACAAGTGAGCTCCCTGGGAAGCTTGCCTCAGGTATGCTTTTATCCACACCTGACTAGGTGTGGCCAATTAGCACCAGCTGAAAACACTGAGATTAGAGGCTGCAGAGGGACGTAACACCTCCTCCCTTAAAAGGGTTCCTCTAGGACCCCTAAATTTATTAAAAGCCCCTCTGAAGCCTTCAGGTCCTTGACCCACAAACCTGGAATAAAAGTTAAAGCTAACAGAAGCACAGTGTTCACATTATAGTTGGCATCTCTAAGCATGGATGGGCATGAGGATTTGAAGTTGCCACACTGAACACACAAAAAGTAACATGTGACCAACACAAAGGAGCACAACAGTCAAACCCAAAATGATTACCTGACCTGCTACAACACAAAACCAAAAGTAGCAACCAGAGATGGGCAGTAACGCGTTACTGTAATCTGATTACTTTTTTCAAGTAACGAGTAAAGTAAGGGATTACTATTGCAAAAACGGTAATTAGATTACCGTTACTTTCCCGTAGGAACGCTGCGTTACTGCGTTACTAAAACCGTGATTTTTTGCGAGAATGTCTCATGACAGTGACGTAAGCGAGTGCGCCGTTAGTGACAACAGCTGTGTGCAGATCAACAATGGATCATATATCGATTGTGGGAGAGAGTATGAGCGTGCAGCGTTTAAAGCGTGGAAGTACTGACCTTACTTTGAGTTTGATTCCATAAAAAGTGACAAAAACATTAGTGTCCGTTGTGCGTGGGAAGAAAACTTCTTTTTACAGCGAAAAAAAACCCTAAACTTCCAAGCAAGCACCGAGTGCGCAACGACGTAATGGGAAACTCACAGAGAAACTCGCGGATTCTTCAACTGACCGCGGCACACCTGCACCAGGGTAAACCTCCGCCTACCCAGTCCTGCTTTACAGGTGAAAATAGAGCAACAGGACCGCTGAGTCTTTGACTTTATTTATTTTCTGCTGTGTTTTACTTGCATCTATTTGAAAGAGTGAGTGTAAACAAAAAATATTTTATTTTATGTGCTGGAATGTGCAGAAAATAGGTTTAAATGTTAAACTAATTTATTCAAGTCAGAGAATGTTGCATATAATTAAATTTTTGCTTGATGCATAAAGTTAAAAGATTAAAACTGATAAAACAAGTTAAAAAAAGAGACTTTTCCATTTGATTACATTTTGTATGATGGATTATGCAGAAAAAGTAGAATTGGGCTGAAAGATCTATCGCTTTATCACCTCTTCAGGTTGTAAATCGTGTTTTTAAAAAGTAACTAAGTAACTAAGTAATTAATTACTTTTGAAAATAAGTAATCAGTAAAGTAACGGGATTATTTTTTTGGGGAAGTAATCAGTAATTAGTTACTGATTACTTTTTTCAAGTAACTTGACCAACACTGGTAGCAACAAATAATCACAACCAATTGATCTGTTGTCTCCACCACACATACAAGTGGCCTCATACCACAACAAGTTACTTTAATCAACAAGGTTCAGTAAAGCAAGCATACTAGTGACCAACCACAAAATGGAGAGCTATGGCCACACAATGATCACATCAAGGTGATCAGCACCCCACGAAATTGTGTTCTATTGTATTTTTATCTGTATTTACTGTACAGCACTTTGGTCAGCCTTGGTTGTTTTTAAATGTGCTCTATAAATAAACTTGACTTGACTTGACACAGTGTTATTGCCATCACCTGGCCAACAACACTCACAAGTGATCCAACAAAAGTAGCTATATTCCCCACAACACTAAAGGTCACAGCACAAAACACTCACCTCATGAGGATCTCATTAGCATCCATCAACACTGACATTAGATGCACACACAGTGTACACACTACGCCAACTTAAAAATGCCCTACCTGCCTCAGCTACAGACCATAATTAATGGTCTCAAACCTCTTGCAAAGTTTGGTGCCACTGGTTTACTATGTGCAACTCCCAGCCTAAAATGCTTTAAAAAAAATAAAAAAAATAAAACTTTACCTGTCTAGTCTTCAGTGGTGTACCGGGCTCAAGGCAACTTTAAACGCAAACTCAAGGGTAGGCAGCAGACCGGGGTACAGTCTCCCACCAAACCCTGAAGCGTACCCCCACCCAGGATAACCACCAAACACAATAAACTAAAAGAACAAAGCAAAACAACAAACAAGTGCTTTGATGGAAGGGCAGCACAGCCACCCAGCTGAAACACACTTACTAAAGGGATGTTGCTCAATCACAGTGAACACTTTCACTCACCCACTTAAAAGTAAAACAAACTGATATTTAGTCTCCACAAAAATGTTCAAACAATCCAGGACGAGCCCCCACTTATGTTACGACCCGGCTCAAAAGCCGCGACATATAAAAAAAATTTAAAAAAAGATGAATACCAGAGTGTTAGTGAGAAGAGGTTTTTGTTTTTTTTTCTTAAAATGGAATACCTGGTTGGCTAAAATGGCTGGTGCCACCAAGGCAAAGACAAGTGATCTCCCTGGAAACTTGCCTCAGGTATGCTTTCATCCACACCTGACTAGGTGTGGCCGATAAGCACCATCTGAAAACATTGAGGAGATTAGAGGCTGCAGAGGGACGTAACAGGTGACTTTGTATGTGTATTGCAAATAGAAGATTTTTGTTACAAATGTGCAAGTCTTGAATCAGTGCATGTCTACAAAGCTAATGCACTTTTTTTAATTATCTGGAAAAAGATGCAAAGTTTTGGAAAGGATGCAATATTGAACTATGCAAAGTCATGGAAACACAAAGCATTTGAGCTAGCTTTGAGCAGGGAAAACTCGTTCTTTACTTTACGATAGTGTGACTGAGTTATTCTGCTATTAGACAAAGCTGAACATGTATGAGTAACCAGAAACTGTTGTTAGATATACACAGAATGCATAAGGGCAACAAAAGCTGCTCTGTCATTATGCAGCATCATGTTTACATCTG
>NW_024586543.1:0-4486 GCF_018398535.1 Haplochromis burtoni
CAGCCTCAGATTTCTTCTTAGACAGAAGATTTACAGCACAGAGAAAAAACAATAAAGGGGAAAATGGGACGGGTACATTTCAAGTTTGTTATTTAAGTTATTAGGCTTAGCAAAACATCTATTAACGTCCATTTGAAACGGTTATCAACATTAACAGACTGAACTGGACTTAATAACAGGCGTCCGTATAATTTTAGTAAATTATTCTGGTGAGTATCAGCTGTGCTGGGTATGTAAATCGGGCCATCCAGCTGCGGTGCTGATCGCCACTCGTGGCAAAAATCCGGTCAAATGTCACATGATCAAGGAGCAGATCTGCGTCAGATGAGATCAGCTGACTTTGCGTGTGCGTGCGCGTGCACAGCGGTGTGTACTCTGTGTGTTAACAAGAAAAACGTAAATAAGAAAGTGGTGCGCAAAAGCAGGGTAGTGACAGAATTGATGCGCATTGTTGATATTTGAAGCATGTGTACCTGCACATTAACACACGGTACTGTGGAATATATTTTTTATCACCTAAAGCGCTCGTGCTCTCGTCCACTCCCTGCACAAAAAATTAGCAGCTGTGCGGTGTCTGTGGCATCGGTGCTCTCATTGCATGCCATGGAGTAAAAATCAAAAGCACAGCTTCATCAGACAGTTGCAGTTTAACGTGAGATGCCGAGTCTTCAGTGCGTCGCACAACTGGATTTCTGGACATGCTGACTTTGTTGAAGTCCTGCGTTTTTTCCACATTATTTCGGTGACTTTAACGAGGCCGTGTTTTATGAGGTCTCCATCTGAAAAAGGCTTGCCATGTTTTGGGATGAGTTGGGCGACCTCATAGCTGGCTATTGGAGCCTTTCCTGGACTTTTTGAGCACGAAACAAACACTGTTGCTGACCCCGCAGGAGAGCTACCCTTTGCTTTACTTTCTGCTCTCGCTCAGCACCAGTGTAGGATGCATAGGCCTGATGTTTGGTTTCATAATGACGTGGTACATTATACTCTTTCATAACTGCCACAGTTTCAGTGCAGATCAATCAGATACACTTCCCCTTGAATTCTTTGAAGAAATCTTCACTCTCCCACCGTGTCTGAAATTTTCTGCACTCACTTTCTACCTTTCGCTTCTTTGGTTCTGCCATGTTTACTAACTTGGGGTAAATTTCTTCTGTGATTGTCCTTTTTGATGGAGCAACTGCCTTGATCGACAGCAGCTCCCCCTGGTGTTAAAACTAAGAAGTGCAATATACTTTAAAATTAACTGTTCACTTACGTTTCAGTTATATAAAAGAGAGTGGGTGTAGGAGGTGGGTGTAGTCGTTACTGTCTGTAGTACCTGTGTACCGTACAAAAACAAAATGACCACAGGAGGGTCTGAGACCCAGTCTGAATAAATTAGTTTGTTTTTCAGTCCTCCTGTGTGTTACCTGGTTACTCACCTTTATCTCCCATTTTAAGTGTGTCTTAGATAAAAGCACAATAAACTTTTTAGTTGATCAAGATTTCAATTCAGTGTACAGCACTGACCTCTGACTTTCAGCTCCACCTTTCTCTTCATCAGGACTTTTCCCTCCCTGCTGTAGACGGTGCAGGTGTAGGTGTCTGTGTCTCCATCTGTGGGGTATTTCAGGGTCAGACTGAGGTCTCCAGGTTCCAGTGAGTTTCTCTTCATCTTTGTTCGGTTCTTGTATTTATCGTCCTGTTCTTCAGGCTGGTCAGAGCCGTTCTCATACACGTGGACCTTCCTGTGTAAACTGTCCGTCCACTCCACTTCAGCATCTTCAGGCAGGTGAACTTTGGCGTTACAGAGCAGCTGGACAGACTCCACCCCTGAATCCACCTCCACCTGGGGGACTGAGAGGACAACAAAGCACAACATGAGCTGTTCAAATATATCAATGTAGAATCACGTTAACCAGAGTTAAAAACTGAATGAAAAATGAAGATTGAAATAAAATTAAAAAAATATTTTTTGGATCTTTTAGTTGTGTCTTGAGAGCTTTTTTTTTATTTTTTTAAGTACAGGAGCACAAATTGTGCATATTTGAGTTGTTTTTTGATTCTAAGGTCTTTTCAGCACAAGTTTCCAGAGATGATTGGACTGTGAGCAGAAATGATCCATGTTGGACTGAATTGAAGAACAGATCATAAAGTCCTCTGTGTGCCCAGCCCGTCTGTCTGAGCATCTTCATCAGCTGCTACATATTGCTCCCATCTCTCTCCTCCCTGGATGCGTCTTCTCTCTGTCTCTTTCATTCTTTCCTGTGGGATAGTTGCCCACTCTCTCTCTGACTGTGATGCCATCTCTTTATTAAATATATAAATTAACTGCAGAGATAAAATAACTGCAATGGACATTTTTTACACACATTATACAGTTACTGTGTAACTTCAATGCTCAGAGGCTGTGATCTGATGCTGAATCATGTTCATGTACAGTCAGCTGATCCTCACAGTTCAGTTTGTAATCATGCAGCTCTCCTCTGATAAATCCTGAGCTCCACCTGAGTCTCAGTCCTCAGGACCTCACACAGTCCCAGCAGCTTCTATCAGCAGAGTTCTCCCTGATATCACAAACATATTGTTCCTCCTTCAGCCTCCTCTCATTCATCTGTTTCCACAGAGAAACATGCAAATATCAAAACATCCGTCTTGTTTGATAAAACTCTCCTTCATTGGGTCTGCTGTTCTCTCAGTTGCTGATTTGCTGCTCTTATGGTTATTAGTTATTAAAACCAACCAACTGCATATTTTTATGCTAATTAGAAGTTAAAACATCCCATGTTTGTGACTGTATCATCAGCCCAGGTTTTAGTCACAAACTGACTTCTGTGCCTCTTTGGTAAACCCCACAGCAGCTTTTTGATGCCAAAACATGTTTTTGCTGTTAGTGTTAGTTCGACTGTTAGTGAATCTGGCCCTACATATCATAACAGCAGCACTGACCACTCATTTTATGTTTATTAGCTTTTGAAGGAATGTTTAGCTTATTTTAGAGTTTACAAATGTGTTAACATAGAATCTAGAATTATTGTAGACACTGACACTGCCCTCAATGTAATAAAGGCCTGATTGTGTCATGAACTTAGGAGTAGAGTATAGGAGACCCTCCCCAGTTGAACTGTGGAAGTAAAACAGAGAGGAGTTAATGCTGAGTGGAAATTCCCCAGAGGATGTTTGGGTGGGGGTCTCAACATTTGTAACTGGATAACTGTGGTCTGGAAGGGAGAGGGGTTTTATGACCTCTAGGGAGTCACCTACACCCACAGTGTTTTAACTGTCACGCACACACATCCACACGCACACTCACTCATGTGCGCTCACACAGGCATTCATGTGCTCGTACACATAGACACAGACACAGAGTTTGCAGCACACCGTGGGGGTTTTTATGATGGGGACGCCTCTATAAAGCTGGCTGTAACTAACAAAGGGGTGAAGATTTTGCAGAGGGACACCGGCCTCGTCTTCCCTTCTAGAAGTGCATGCTTAAATGAAGATGAATAAAGATGAATAGAGGTTTTGTGAAATAACTACTGAGTTCCGGTGCCGTCTCTGGATGCCTCGACGAATAAAAGAACAGGGGTAAAACTGATTTCGCAACAGTTTCTTGCATGAAATATGCTTAAAGTGAGGTTTGAATTTCAACCGATTAAGCTAACTGTGAATATTTTATTTCCCCACTTGGAAAAAATAACCTCTGCTTATTACACAGAAACTCCAACATGTGTCTCCAGGTAGTATTTCAAGTGATTAAAAACAATTTTTATATTTACACATGCCTGAAAACAAAGGGCAGTGTTTCAAAATCAAAGGGGATTAATTTTGTTATTATTACTATTATTGTATCATAAATCTCCCTTATCCAGTATCCAACATCAAATCAGTATCTAACACTTGGAGCGACCTGCTGTGACCCCTTGTGATTTGGGAGCAGCTGAAAGCAGCTTTTATTACAGTAATTGTGACTAGATAGAAAATTCATGGGAGTTTGAACATATTGAGCTGTTATGAATGTAAAAAAACATCAGCCTGAATGACCTGATTATTATCACAGTGGCCACAGGATCACACAGAGGAATACAGTGAAACACTGTCACAGACGTCTCACTGGAAACTTTGTTTATGACTGAAGCTTAGACCTGTGTACACACTCACACACAACATACCTTTTTTGAGTAATTTCCAAAGATATATTCCAACACCCACGAGGACAGCAGTAATCAGGACAGCCAGGAGAACCCAGGCCTCAGCAGGAAAAACGTACGGCTCTGTAAGAAACCAACAACACGATGAGGTCTACACGAGCACGACTACAATGGTCCAAAATAAAGAATCACTGTGAGGTCGACATCATGTCTGTGTCCCGTCTTCCTCCCCTCACCCACACCAGTCACAGCAGATGATATAACCCTGAGCCAATGTTCCCTCTAATTTTTCATGTGTCTGAGCGAACACACAAACTCCCTGAGTGGACACTTGGACCACTGTGAGCAACAGC
>NW_024586544.1:0-4482 GCF_018398535.1 Haplochromis burtoni
CACCTTTCCCTGGGCTTAAATCTCCTTAATTACTGACGTGAGTCAGCTGTGTAAAAGGGAAAGGTGGCACCTCAGGCAGAAGAGGTAGTGTGACACGCCCACACAGGCACCTTCAGGAGGAGGCCCAGCTAGGGCCGTAACACCAGTGAACAACTGTTTGAAACTTGCTGGTGGCAAGGAAACCCACTTCGTGTTGAATACAAAACGACATACGTTCCAGAGTCGTCTGTTTCTAATACCAGTTGTGCTAACAAGACAGCAAAAAGACAGAAGGTGTATTTCAAGAGTTGTTTTTCCCCTCTAATACTAAATAAAATGATTTATACATATCTACAACACACCCTTCTATATCAATTATATAATACTGCATGTATACTATGTACATAAACTAGTGTTGTAAAATAAACGTTTAAAGTTTCATTTGGTCTTCAAAGTTTACGTTTTCGATTTTGTCTCATTTCAGAGAAAAAAAAAAGTGAAACTATAAAACATACACAGATGCTCCAAATATTAAAACAAAAAGTGAGAGTGAACATGAAAGACATCTATCTTTAAACAACCAGGCAGGTCAGAATTGTTCACATAAGACACTAAAGACACTCAGCAGTTACAGAATCACTGCAATAATGAGACAATCTTTAAATTCTTAAGAAATCCCTCATGTAGACGTTAAACGTGATTCTGAGTCCATGAGAGCCTGCAGATTTGTCTGTGCATCTGCAGTTACACAGCTTATCTAACAGAAGGAGATACTTCTACCTGCACAGAACACAGACGCACTGAGGAACCACATGAATGGTGCCAGACTCCAAAGCCAGGATAAAGAGGTTCAGTGCATGTGGTGTTGAAGGTGTGGAGGTGGATCAGAGAGTCACTGGAGACATTGTAGAAGGACAGAGTGCCAGCAGGACAGTCCACATACACTGCTACTCGCTTAGGGCCACAGGAAGGGGACAAGGAGGATGAGGGGTGAATGACTGATATTCTCTGATTGTGATACACAGTGTAGCCACGGGCATTAGAGCAGTCCAGACTCCAGGACTGAGGATTCTCTCCAAATCTGCAGTTTTTTCGTTCTCCTTTCCTTGCTATTCCTCTGTAACTTACTGATATGTCAACCTCACCTGTCCACTCCACCTCCCAGTAACACCGACCATGTAAAACATCTTTACACAGCAGCTGACACCAGTCAACAAATCTGTCAGCATGATCGGGATATATGAAGTTGTTTCTCGTATGTGTCACCTTCATGTTATTCATAGACAGTTTGAGATTTTTGTTTATTGTATTTGTGTTGACTGTAAGTTTAGAGAGATCTGTCAAGAAAAGAGACAATGCAGCTGCAGTTAATCTACCAGCTGTTCCTTTAACACTTCACAATATCAGTGATAATCTTAAGAGAATGACACCAAAATATAAAGACAGCTTAATATTTACTGTTTTATCTTTATGAATTAAAAAAACAAAACACTTACACTTCTTCAATCCTGGTTTCAACCACTCTGCTCCAGCAGGTTCCACCCTGAAATGACAAATATCAGCACCATATCTTTCAACATGCAAAAACAGAAATTACATCCAGTGTATCAACACCCATTGTGCTCAGTCATTAACAATAATGTCATCTCATCAACCTTAGGTTTTCCAGTTTCCAGTGTTGATCCTTTACTCCAGTCTGAAGCTCTACGCCTGCATCCTCTGGATGATTGTAACTCAAGTCCAACACTTTCAGATGTGAGGGGTTGGAGTTCAGAGCTGAGGCCAGAGAAGCACAGCCATCCTTTGTGATCAAGCAGCCCGAAAGCCTGGAGGCACACAAAATGAGGCTGGATAAGCTACTAAAGCAACAAAACGCTGACGTACTGTGATCTATCATTTAATTAAGCTGATTATTATCATCACATTTTGTTTCTTTAATTATAATCCAGACCATTAACTTCAACCAATAATCAGGTGTCCCAATAGAAAACGTAATAAAAATAAATATTATAATATAACAATGTAAGCAGAGAAACAGTCATCTTAATTCACAGTGTAAATACTGATTGTAGAGGCTAATCTTAACCTGAGAGTTTCCAGTTTGCAGTGTTGACTTTCCAGTCCAGTGGACAGTGCCTTCACTCCTGTATCCTTCAGGTTGTTGTTATTCAGGTCCAGCTCTCTCAGACTCGATGACTGGCAGGAGAGAGCTGGAGAAAGAGCTTCACAGCTTTTTTCTGACAGGTTGCAGACACTCAGTCTGAAAAGACAATAATGAATAGGACACAATGATTGGTTTGAATAAACAAATAATCTAATAATGAGCATAAAATCTTATCAACTACAGTGGTATGCAAAAGTTTGGGCACTCCTGATAATTTTCATGTTTTTCCTTCATAAATCATTGGTTGTTTGGATCAGCAATAGTGTGCAATAGTTACTTAAACTAAATTAGGCAGGTACATAAATTTGGGCACCCCAACAGAAAAATTACATCAATATTTAGTAGATCCTCCTTTTGCAGAAATAATGCCTCCAAACACTTCTTATAGCTTCCAATGAGAGTCTGGATTCTGGTTGAAGGTATTTTGGACCTTTCGTCTTTACAAAACATCTCCAGTTCAGTCAGGTTTGATGGTTTCCGAGCATGGACAGTCACACCATAGATTTTCAATAATATTCAGGTCTGGGGACTGAGATGGCCATTCCAGAACATTGTACTTGTTCCTCTGCATGAATGCCTTAGTAGATTTTGAGCAGTGTTTAGGGTCATGGTCTGGCGCAACATATTAGAAAACAAAATTGGCTTTTAAGTTATCTTACTGTCAAATCATACAATTTTATACAGATACTTTAAAAGTCTCAGATTATTTGTAAATAATAGGCTCAGATTATTTACAAACTCTACTGTACAATACATTTTTTCCCATAATTTTCTATGAGGGTCATAGTGATGTACAAATACAGGTAGATGTTTTGTTGAAATCACATCCCAGACAATTTACACAGGATCAAATTAGGTAAGGGTAAAGCACAGTAAGCTGAACTTTTCAGGGGACAGCACTAGTTCAGAATTCATACCTTGTGATTTAAAAGGCACTGAGAGAATTTTTAGATAATGTCTTGTATAAATAACTGAATTAAGAAAACCATGTACCCATAAATTGAATAAATATATTTGATTTATGCAAGCATGTATACTGTGGTTAAGTGCTCTATATGCCATTAGCAATCATGAAGTAACTCAAATGGCTCCAGATGGCCAAATATAAAAATGTTGGTACTTGTATCTGCTTTTAAAGGATCGATAAAGTTTTCTGCTGTGCTGTTTTACTCCCATAGCTATTCCTCAAAGTCACAACATTCAATTTAATTCAGTTTTATTTATACAGCATCATATCACAACAAGTGTTCTCAAGTCACTTTATATTGTAAGGCATCCCTCCTTCAATAAATCTGTGGCTATATGAAAATCTGTGGCAATGTCAGACTCTGTAGTTTTCTCTGGTCCCCTCCCCAATCAGACCAGGAGTGACATGTTTAGCCGCATGTTCTCCTTAAATTGCTGGCTGTCTGAGTGGTGTCCCAGAAACGATGTGGGCTTCATAGATAATTGGCAGACCTTCTGAAGGAAACCTGGTCTTGTTAGGAGAGACGGCATTAATCCCACTTTGGATGGAGCAGTTCTCATTTCTAGAAATATGGACAAATTTATTAAACCCCCCCCAAAATATGACTATCCAGAGTTGGGACCAGGAAGCAGAGTTGCAGTCTTACACGCCTCTCTGCAGCTTCTCTCCTCCTGTTACCCCCCTAAAACCCCATTTCCATTGAGACTGTGTCAGCTCCCAAACAGACGAAAAACTAAAAACCAGCAATAAACAACTTAAACATAAAAAAATCACAAAGGAAGAACAATACAGTATCCACATCTGAAACAAAGAGTAAAACAGTGAAATGTGGATTATTAAATATTAGGTCTCTCTCCTCCAAGTCTCTGTTAGTACATGACTTAATAATTGATCAACAAATCGATTTACTCTGCCTTACAGAAACCTGGTTGCAGCAGGATGATTATGTTAGTTTAAATAGTTTAAATGAATCAACACCCCCGAGTCATTCTAACTACCAGAAATCTCGAAGCACAGGCAGAGGGGGCGGTATGGCAGCAATTTTTCACACCAGCCTATCAATCAACGAAAGACTGAGACAGACTTTTAATTCATTTGAAAGCCTGATGCTTAGCATTGTCCACCCCAGCTGTAAAACTCAGAAACCAGTCTTGTTATCATCTATCGTCCACCTGGACCTTACACAGAGTTTCTGTCTGATTTCTCAGACTTTTTATCTGATTTAGTGCTCAGCTCAGATAACATAATTATTATGGGTGATTTTAACAATCATGTACAGTGGGGCAAAAAAGTATTTAGTCAGCCACCGATTGTGCAAGTTCCCCCACCTAAAATGATGACAGAGGTCAGTAATTTGCACCAGAGGTACACT
>NW_024586545.1:0-4481 GCF_018398535.1 Haplochromis burtoni
GAGGACGTGCAAACGTTACCGCTGCTGCTGGGTTGAGATTCACGAGTCCGGAGCGGAATTAAAAACACGACATTCATTTAGGCAATCGCTGTATTCGCAGTGTTTCCTCCCTTAAATGAAATATCTACTTTGCAAGTTGCCCTGTTGTCATCAGTTCTCGTAAAGTATAACCAAACTTTGGAGTGTTTGAGCCGCCATGTTTCCTGCCAGGTAAATGACGCTCCGCAACGTGGACTGGAATCGATATCGACAATTCCAAGGAATTTTGAAACAGTGGGAACCGGTTCTCAACAAGAACTGGTTTTCGATACTCATCCCGAAATGTGATGCTGTTATAGAGCCAGTTCTGCTTTTGTGAAACACATCACAATTGGGCTGACGAGTTACCGCTCTCCCTCGCCAAACAATATGTTGGGAAAAATATAAGGTGCCTGCACTAAATCCTTTATTGGGTAGTAAAAGTGAGCACACTAGGTCTAAAGGTAGCACATATGTAGACGCCTAAGGAAGAAGCCTTTAAATTTGTGTCTTAGTGTGAATAGCTTTTATGTCTTTTTTTTTTTTATTTTTTTATTTTATTTTATTTTTTAATTATTTTTTTTATTGGAGGAAAGTCAGTCTACACCTTGCCTTCCGTACTGTAAATAGTTTACACTTAAATGTTCCCCAGTATGCCACAAAAAATATTACAAAAGGACAGGTTCTTACCAGGGACGCTCACCCCAATGATGAGAGAGCTCAAGGTGGAATAGAAACGGACGTAGTGGGCATATCTGTTGCTGGAAGTCAATATTACCCGCCAATACCAACTCTCCTTCCCGGCTTCTGGTTTGGGATCCCGACCCCAGGCACCATACTTGTATGAACCAGGATACTCTCCTGCTGTGTAGACCCTCGGTTCACTTATATTCAGAAACTGACCATAGGGACAATTACCTGAGGATAAAATGTTAAAGGAAACGAAGCGAGAGTGTTAATTTGCATGGCAGATTTCTTCCCATATATGGCATTAGTAGTTCATTCAGCAGGATTATAGTCAAGGTAAGACTACTATTTATATCTGCAAGAGTTAATGTTTGGTTGCATTGCTCTGCTCCGGGCCTTTCATGGAGAGTGGAGAGCAGCAGCAAAACTCCAGTACAGAACACAGCAGGCATCATTGTCAACCGATATGGCAATGATTAATCAACATACAGAATGCAAGAAAGCTCTGTGCTGGAAATTGGTTGCAAAGTTGTTGGTTACAAATGGAGAGTCCTCTTCTCACACTAAGGTTAATTTTGGAGTTTCACAGGGTTCAGTGCTTGGACCAATTCTGTTTACATTATACACGCTGCCTTTAGACAGTATCATCAGAAGACACCGCATACATTTTCAGTGCTATGCTGATGACTGTCAAGTCAAACCGGGTAGGAGGTGGAGAGCCCTGAGGAAAAAAAGTAAACGTGACAGACTGGAGGGCGGAACTAATCTTGTGTCTGGGTTTCTGTCGGGAAGGAAAAGAAAGGCGAACTGGGAAGAAATAGGAAGTTGCCACTTTCGGGAAAAGCCCAGCAAAATTCTTTCAATAAGTTGTCGCCAACATGAATATTGTGTGGAACTGAAGTATCTACAAAGCCAGGGAGGCAGCCGGTAAGGGAATGGTTGCCGACTATGGTAAAAGACTTTGAAGCGAGTTGCTAAAGAATCGCGGCTGCCGCTAGCTTACGTAGCATTAGCACTGTGCCGTGAGCTGGTCGCCTGTTTACGAGCGGCACCATTGTTTATTGTTGGTCTGCATATGGAAGACTGTTAATGCTTGCATATGGTTAAGAGAAGCTGGTTATCAATACTATTGTTATTGCTCAAGTTCAAATGCAGATTGATTATTTAATTTAACACTTTAATAGAAAGCAGTATTTCTCAAGGTGTATGTACAATTGTTAGTGAATTACATAATTTGAGCATTTAAAAATACTCAAGAAAATATTGTACTACAAAGCTTGCGCACTGCATTGATGTGTTTAAAAAAGAAAATGTGTTTGGGAATGTTTACAATATTTGCAGATGTGTGATAACAAACATAATTTGTATTTTGGTTTTTTGGTTTGTATTTAAAGGTTTTTCACCTATGGCTGACTATGGCCGAAAAGAAGATTAAAGAAAAAGGAAAACAAAAGATCTGCCTGGTCATTGAGTGAAATCCAGTTAAACACCTGTGGTAGATGCATCAATCCCTTTCAAGCGGGGAAGCTGCACAAACTTAAAGAGCTTGACAGTGAAAAACCGGGAAATCAAAATCTGGGAGTAATGACCTGGAGTCCTGGGAAAAGGGAATAATTAGTGCAAAGAGAAAATTCGGAGAATCCCTCAAGTTGCATGTGCCATTCCCATTAGTAAATAAACCCCAGTTCAAGCCTGAGCACACAAAAATGGCAGACCAAGCTGCTGGGAAGTCAGTTGAACAACTCAAAGGAGTGAGGGCAACAGCCAAGAGATCATTCTCTCGTCTGGTTAATAGCATTACGAGGACGCATGAGGATATGACTGAAGAAGAACTCAAAGACAGTTTCAATAGACTGACAATGGAAGCAGAAAAAGTCATGGAGGCCAATGATGATCTAGAGGCCGGTTTCATTACAGAGCTAGAGGCAAAGCCTGACACAAGTGAAGCAGCTGTGCTGACAGAACAGCAGAGAGCCGACTTAGCAAAGACTGCAAGTGAATGTGAGTTAAAACTGAAGGAAATAAAAACCCTAGTCAGAGAGGCTCTCTGGGCCAACTTTGGAAGTGCAGAATTGTCCACAGCACTACAGGCAGCAGAGGCTGAGTGTGATCATGTTGCTGCCATTACGCCTGACGGTAATTATGAAGTGTATGATTTCGTTCTTGGCCACCTGAAAGAACTGGTGGGAGTGGCAAAGGAGAGGTATAGCAAGTGGAAGCATTGGATCCCATCAGGTATTCGGAGAGATCTTCAAAGCAATATACAGAGGCTGGAACTCTGCGTCCCCAGGCTGGTTTCCAGAAAAGCTGACTTTCTGGAAATGAGAATAAAGGAGGATGCTGATCACCTGTCATCATTGCCAGTTACCTCCAGCTGCCCTATGCCAATCATCAAGCTGAAACCAACAGCACTTCCTAAGTTTCTTGGAAACAAACGAGACTTCCACCGATGGAAGAAGGAATGGGAGGTTCTTCAGGGGCAGGCGGAGCCATCTGGATCGAAAGAGATCAAAAAGTTTCAGCTACTTGATAGTGTGGATGAGAAGATAACGAGAGAACTTCGACTCACCACTTACAACACTGCAGACGACATCTTTCGTGTTTTGGAGAATCGGTTCGGCAATCAAACATCAATTGCTATTGAAATAGTGGAGGAGTTACAGAGAATGCCAGCTGTTAAGAGCCACCAGCCAAGAAAAATAGTGGAATTAATTCAAGCTGTGGAGAAGGCGCTTCAAGACCTGGTTGACCTTGGTGACACGGGGGCTATAAAAAACCCATTGGTAACAAAGTCAATCGAAAGTAAACTTCCAGAAACACTCAAAAAGGAGTGGCTCATTTATGTTGCTGACAGTAGAAACATGGTCACCCCAGAAAAACGATTTGATAGTCTTCTGGAATTCCTCAAAGAGCAAGAAACCATATATGAACAGCTTGATCATCTGAGAGAGGAAGAGCCAAGTAAGCGAGAAAGAGTGGAGCTGAAACATTCCAGAACCAAATTCACCAAATTAGGTAGCGATGAAGGGTGTGTGGTCTGCGGTGATGGAAAGCATAAAACGAAACTCTACTTCTGCAGGCAATTTAAAACATTAAAGCTTGCAGAAAAGAAGGCCGCAATTAAGAAACTAGGCACATGCTGGAGTTGTCTCGAGGTTCATGACAAAGGGTCATACTGCAAACCCACTTATCTGTGCAAAAACCCAGGCTGCAAAGAAGCACATGCTGCGGAGCACCATTACTACCTATGCCCTAATGCTGAGGTGAGGAAGGGAAGTGCAGTAGGGAAGCAAAATAGATCTGATCCAGAGGGAGGAAAGGTCAGCAGGAAATGTACGGAGGATCAGGAGGAGTTCCTCAAAAAACTGTCACCTGAACTGGCAAGAGAATGCAGGGATGCGTTTTCAAACACTGCATCTAGGGCATGCAGCACCACCAAGGAGCAGCCAAGCCTCCTATTTGAAGGTGGGCTTCGAGAGCTGCCAGTAATCATGATGCTCCTTGAGGTCACAGCTAATGCTGGGCAAAAGATTGGGACATTAATTGACCTGGCTTCTGACACCAACTATATAACCCACAGGGCTGCAAGCAGTCTTAACCTAAGAAGTGAAGAAATCACTCTGGTTGTTCATGGAGTAGGGGCAATGAAAACGCACGTGAGAACAAGGCGGTATCTTTTAAAGATCCGAGTCAGAACGCCTAGAGGCACCCTTAGGTCACACCAACTGGTCTGCTATGGACTCGACAGCATAGCAGAAGTCCACAAACATGTCACA
>NW_024586546.1:0-1849 GCF_018398535.1 Haplochromis burtoni
CAGCACGTTGCAGAGGGCCGTGCATGCCCACCTGACAAGCACGACAGCCTGGGGATATAACCGCAGGGATATTCGGCTCACATGGAGTGAGGGGCGGAACCAGAGGATGTGACGTCCAGCTCGGAGAGGAGATTGTACCATACCATCTCGTAAACGCTGCTCGTTAACGTTGATGTTTGGTGGGGATTACTGCAAGCAGCGGGATGGCCGATTGAGCGCATACGGTGGGTTAAAGTGAACGGAAAGCGGAACAGCAGCATTTAAGAGTCACAACACGGGGGCAAGGCACGCCTACAATGGATATAACCTTTGTATTATTTGCTATTATTTCTACGCTTCTCGCCATTGTGGTCGCAACGTCGCTTTTTAACGGCTCTTCGCCTGCAGCAGACTTTGCAAATGCGCGGAGTTATTTCGGACACAGAGATGGTGTGACCGGAGGATTAGATCAATCCGGGCCGAAACAGAATGGCCATCTACCCGATAAGAAAAAGAAGAAGGAGGCGGACGACTGGTGCGAAATCAGCGGGAGCTCACACGATCACTGGGATGTAGTGAAATCTGTGCTTTCTGTAAGTAGCCTGTCTGTAATCCGCCTGTCATTTAGTGTAAACACAGAGGTCTGCGTAGATCTCCCACAATCTGTTTCACAACTATCCCTCCCACTGAGAGACTCAAACCCAAGGATAGAAGCTCAGAAAAACATTTAGATCCTTATTTCTATGATTCTCGATTTAAAATGACCGTAAACTTAAAGGTTGTGTAAAAAATGCACTAATTCTGATGTATTAGTGTTTACAACGTTACATGTGAATACAATATCAGTACTGATGCATTAACGTGAAATCAGAATTTTAAGGTTGTAGCTTTTCCTCACAAAGATGTTTCACCTTCTTTGTAGACAGTTGCGTATGTCAGCTGATTGGACAGTATTCAGTATAAATTTTGATAAAATGCTTACTTGGAGCCAAAGTTGAATCTCAAATGTGAATAATAAAGGTTTCTCTTATCATAGTAGGTGTATCATTCCTGATAGTTTTTGGCAATAATTCAAAAATAAGAGATGATTTGATCAGTCAAGAAAATGAGAAGTATAAACTGTACCTAGTGGTAGTTGTTTTTTAACTTAATAAAAAAAACAACTACCACTAGGCCCCTCATTTTGGGTCTGTGTGGGAAATCCAGGATATGCTTACTGAGTGTGTAAATTCATCAGTGACATCACTGTCTGTGAGGAAAACATTGAAAAGTATGGTATGATTCTCCTCATTTATCCCTTAATTATCTAACAGGAGGAAGCACACTCCCACCCTCAATCTGAAGAACTGGAAACCCTGGCTGATTGGTCCAGGCCTGGATCTAGGAATACAATCTTAGAGGCAGAGTCATCATCCAATGCTTCATCAGGGACAGGCCGAAGGTCGCTCATTGGGCTTTCTGATACAGAGCTCCTAAAGTGTGCTTTTTCTTACCCCCAAACTGAAGGAGCATCAGAGAGAGCTGGGATGAATGGTATGCACTTTTACTCACTTGGAAAGAGCAAAATATTTTAGATTTCCTTTTTTGTTTTTGTTTTTGCCTTTGTTTGTTTGTTTGTTTGTTTTTAATCAAAATTTGATCTGTTTCAGCAGAAAAGGTGGAATCAAATGCAAATAATTCCTTGAAGTACGTCCCAGGAAAGGCACGATCCCACCACTTGGAAAAGATGATGACCAAAGAGGAGCTGGAGGAGGAGCAGAGGTCAGTGAAAACTACAAATATGAAAACCAGTTTCAAGGCTCAGCCTATAGAAAAAGGCAATTTATTAATCAGCAACAAGCAATTATTATTCTCCAAAACTGTCCATCAT
>NW_024586546.1:2548-4481 GCF_018398535.1 Haplochromis burtoni
ACTCCTCAAAAAGCTGCTCACCTTTATTCCAATTTAACGTGTGATCGGCTAACGGTGTCACATGTAAGGTTGTTGATTGTATCTCCAGTGTTTTGATCCTTCGCAGGCTAATTTCCTCTCATCTGCGACGATGCGTGGAAATCGGTGTATTGTAAACCTCACAGAAGACCCATCCTGTGGAGACATAATGCACAACCCGCAGATAAATCAGCCCCCCCCTCACAACATCTCACCACCACCGAAAATACTTCCAGAGATGTAATCTCACAAGGACCTGTGGAGACAAGCAACCCCAGTCATCTCAAAAACTATTCAGCAATCAATTATAAGTCATTAAATATTAGTCAGTCTGAAATGATACAAAGTGAGATTGATGCTGGTAATGTAGTTTTTATTGAAAC
The DNA here is from genome assembly GCF_018398535.1 of Haplochromis burtoni. NCBI lineage: Eukaryota > Metazoa > Chordata > Actinopteri > Cichliformes > Cichlidae > Haplochromis > Haplochromis burtoni. Next base: position 2,950 of record NW_024586546.1, read on the forward strand.
AATTTTCTATGAGATATGACATTCAGTGTCTTTGTTTTTATAACTTTTACCTATTAGAAGTTCACAGTTTGTCCTGCTGTTCCCTCCTTTCTCTTAGTTGTAGTAGTAGTATAAGTTTTGCAGTAAAAATGTTGATGCCTATAGCTCACATATGCTGGTCCAAGTCAGTTGATGAGTTTGTAGCCTTGTAGGTTTTTGTTGTGGTTTCTTTTCACTCTAAGCAAATTTCTGCAGAGCCGAAATTCATGACTGCAAACCATGGGAGGATGTTCAGTCTGCCTACATATGTCTAGGTTGGGAGCAACAACAAAAGGAAACAGGAAGAAGGTGCCATGTTCTGGCCTAATGAAAACTGAGAATTTACATTCATTTGACAACTATTGCTAGCCTGCACTGACTGTTTGTGTATTCTGCACATGGTACCACTGCTGCATCCCAGAATGCAAAGCATATGGGATGACTGGGGGAAGGTAAAAATCTCAGATTTGCAAATTATATGGTAGCTGGATTGGATTGAGGTCGGATCATGTTCTCACCATAAACAAACTGCTCTGGAGATTGTTTGGAGCTGAACAGAGACCCCTATTTCCAGAGGCTCTTGTTACAGTTGTTTTATTCTTCACTCTAGTCAGATTGCTAAAACTAATCAAAAAATTAAACTGACTTAAAAACTGCAGTTGAGAACACCCTACAAAGCTTTTGCGCTCTTCACTATATTAGAATTGCTACAAACTTTCTGCAGAATCATAAATAAGATTAAACAACCCTGCAAACTATTGATAATTTGGCTTTAATGACTTTTTAGTCCTTCCATCTGGTAAATATTTAAGGACCCAGTCCCACAGACCGATCAACAACCGTCTGGTAACAAATGGTCGCTATAGGAAAAGTGCCCTGACTGATTCTGAAGTGGTGACTAGAGGTTGCTTTCTCGAGGTTTATGAAATTGGTCATAGAAAATGTTTATGGTTCAGCAAGCAGATTGCTTTGGGCACTCATAGTTTGCATGAAAGATGCCGACTTGTCTGCAAACACTTGCTCACTACTCACACTCAAAGAAATGCAACACCTGAAAAGAAGAAAAGAAAGAAAAAGCACTTTTTAAAACATGTTGATTGTAGATTGATTTTTTTTTTCAGATCAGCTCACCACAACTTGCCACGACTCGACTCGGATCAGTTGGTTTTCCATTACAATTAAGTACCACATAATGTGCATGGTGGTCGCTATAACAAAGGTGGACGTTGAGGCAATGATATATCTGCTGCACCGGATTATAAGGCGTACTGTCAATTTTTGAGAAAATAAAAAGGATTTTAAGTGCGCCTTACAGTCCGAAAAATATGGTGCCTCATTCCCGGGTTTCAAAAATGCCAATTCTGATTTTTGCTCTCATGACTCATCAAGTGACACCACTGACCAGTCAATCAGCGGCATGCAGTCTGATGACTTCACATTTTACTACTTGATCAGATCGCTTGCAACCCCTGCTGAGCAGGTACTATTTTAGTACTGGTGTTGGCCAGAGGGGC
>NW_024586547.1:0-2033 GCF_018398535.1 Haplochromis burtoni
GGTGGGATGGATTATCTCAATATAGCAGATGTGCCCACTACCACACATTTGGACTGATTTGTGACCACTGTTTGGGAGGGATGGTTATATTGTGTATCTGGAATGAATTTTAGGTCTCTACGTCCATCCCATGGGGAATGGGAGCAGTAACAAAGGTGTTGCGTTTATATTTTTGTTGAGTGTATTTCCGTCTCAGAGTCCTGCACTTGGATCCACATCTCCACCTCCCCGCACACAGAGCCCTGACACGAGGAAAACCGGGAGAACCCAGCCAGCACATCCTCATGTCTGCTGACGGTCCGGGGAAGTCTGTTCAGCTGTCACCTGCTGTGTCAACCCCTGCGGCTGCCAGCTTCAGTTTTGCTTTCGCCTGGTCCTGCCAAGCCATGTCCACGACTGTACAGTCACTGGCCGTTTTCTGGGCCATTAGCTGGACTTCTTTGCCGTCCGCACGGTAAGCCGCCTAAGCTGCCTCCGCATCGCCGCCACGGCATTTCTGCTTTGTTTGAACTCTGTGTCATCAGCCATAATAAAGGCTCGCTTTCAGTTTAAGTTCACTCCCGTCTACTCGTGTTTGCACCTGGGTCCACCACACACACCACCGCACGGCCTGTCTTCACAGACCGTGACAATCTCATGTAAACAATAACGTGGTGCACAGCGTGACGTGAAAAAAGGCACATACCTTTGACATTGCATGACAAACTCTGTATTCCTCATCCACACGTAAACGCAAAAAAGGAGTTTTAAAAAATGTCAGTTTTCGGTGATTTGAAATGCCGTTTATGTGTGGACGAAACAGCTGCGTTTTCAAAAATACCCGTGTAGGTGTGGATGCAGCGTAAAAGAGTTAGTAGTTTATTTTATTACTACCTGTAATTTATTGCAGATTACTTGTATTTGCTTAATTGTTTACTAAATGTTTGAGGTGTCAAATAAACCGCAATGGAGCAAAATATGGGTGTGTGTGTTTGGAGGATGTGTTTGTGCGTGTGGTGCGCAAGCGTGGGGAGGCATGTTTCTTGTAAAACATAGGGGGGCCTAGCAGAAAAAGTTTGGGAACCACTGGCCTACAATATGTTCTGTGTTATGTGTATGTAAGTTGTCGTGCCAAGAACTACAATCAAGCATTTGTGATAACTACATTGTGACACCATAACAAGCTTTCAAGCTTGTGTGTCCTGTTTAAGGTCATGCCAAAGAATCTCTGTCAGATTTAAATCTGCGCTTTGATTCGACCCTCTCCAGTATCTTTTTTCTTTTCTATTGTGTTGGTGGTTCTTTGGAACTTTGTTCTTTCTTTATAGAGAGAGTAGAATTCATAGTTCTAGCAGATAAATCGTGAAAAGGTCCCCAGGTCCTAAAGCCACAAATATCTCACACCTACATCTAAGTTTTTGTTCTTTTTATGAAATTCTTTCATTTTAGACCTGATGTAATTGGACGCAGAAAGTACAGCTTTTGTCTTGTCAGTCCAAAGAGTAATTTTCCAAAGTGTCAAGGATTATCAAGATGTTTGTGGAAAATGATGAATGATGAGCCTTTGTGTTCTTTTAGATATTTGTCTTGTCTACTATTCCACCATTTTTGTCATGAACACTGATATTAACTGTGGCCAGTGAGGCCTGCAATTATTTAGATGTTGTTCTGGATTCTTTTGTGACCTCTTGAATGAGTCATCAATGCACTGTTGAAGTCATTTTTGGTAGGCCAGCAACTCCTAAGAAGCTTTCCCACTTACAAAAAAATGCGTTTAATAAAAAAAAAAGAAGGAAAGGGGCAAACTACGCTAAATTAGCATTTTTAGCTAACAGCTACAATAAGCACAAAAGTTATTGTACGGCTATCATTTGTGAACATGACGCTTGTTCTTATTCATGTAATACATTTATTACCAACCTGAGAGTTTATACTTCTGAAGTCTTAATTCAGCTCAAAATGCTGTAGATTCCCATCAGTAACACTTTCGGTCCGCTAGTAAAACGTAGTTCTATTAATCTGCGCTTGATTACTCTTGAACCGGAACCGGATGT
>NW_024586547.1:2569-4480 GCF_018398535.1 Haplochromis burtoni
CTGATGGTTCCAACACCATCATTAAGTTTGCAGATGACTCCACGGTGATTGGCCTCATCAATGACAACGACGAGACTGCCTACAGGGAGGAGGTGGATCATCTGGCTGAGTGGTGCGACACAAACAACCTGCTCTTCAACACCGAGAAGACCAAGGAGCTCATCGTGGACTACAGGAGAAATGCTGACCCACATTTACATTAAAGGGATGGTTGTGGAGCGTGTGAGCAGCTTCAAGTTCCTGGGTGTCCACATCTCCGAGGATCTCATCTGGATGACCAACTGCTCCAAGCTGGTCAAGAAGGCTCACCATCACTCTGTACAATACAATAATTATAATTCTACAACTGTTTACAGCTGTTTATAACTTGCATATGTCTGTATAGCTTTATATTTCATATTTCTGTATAGTTTCATATTTATATCCTGTTCATAGCCTGTACATAGCTTGTATACCCACTACAGCCTGTACATACTTATAGTTATAGCATATTCATAACATACCTTCATACCGTGTACATTGTAACATACCCATAACATACCTATAACAGACCCATTTGCAAGAATCCTAGTTGGATTTTTGTTTCCACTCATTTTTTGAACCAAATATTGAAAACAACTCTGATAGACTGGATACCTGGCCAGGGTGTACATTAACTGTAACTCAAGGATCCCAGGACAGAGCCCTGCCCCACCATGAGCCTGGGTGGATATGTGGTTATAATATAAAAGGACTGATACTGAATATGAATATTTCAAGAAAATCGAATTATAATACAAATTCCTAGGTGTTTGTTATATCCAGCAAGAGTAATATTGATTACATATTTCTGAATTGCTAACCCTAACCCTAGCTCAAAAAAACCACAATGCCCTAGACTGTCATTATTATTACATGCTGTGAACATAAGTAGCTTTGATCAAAGTTTCAATTATAAAAGAAAAGGAAAATAAAAAACACTAACATTGTGATATTATTTCTTCCAAACTGATGAGAAACTTGCCATACTCTTACAGCATAGGATCAGACTCACTGTGCATGATGGCTTGGGCCAATAATGTCTGTCATCTGTTTAGTATGCTTCTGTACAGTTAGGGTCACCATCTGTATTTCAGTATAATTAATATACAAAAAAACACTAAAAGTTATGCACGAGTTTAACCAACAGCATTATTAATTATATATTTTTCTTCCTATTTTCTAACATGATTAGAAAAATTAGACTAAATACATGGAAATCTCATATTGCTACAGTCCTGATGCCAAATTGATTCTTCATAACTCTTTTTGACCTGAATTTACCTAATGAAAGAAAATAATTTCCAGTGGCACTCTGTCAGGATAATTCTGACTTTAATATCACTGTATTAATCTGAATTATTCTCAAATGTGCTGTGAATGAATGCTGATGCAACTCACTGTGGGAAAGCTGTGTTATAAAATGAATCTGTGACACATGTAACACATTCACAGAGGAAGAGGACACAAAGGGAGGACACTCAGATGCTGTGTTAAGAAATCCAAATCTTTAGTCAAAAACAGGCAGCGGTTACAAACAGGAAGACAAGCATTAAACAGTCTACAGGTTCAAACATACAGAGAATTCAAACAGCAGTAAAAAAATAACTTGACACCAAAAAACTTAAAGCAATGTGTGACGCAATAAAATGAAGCAGCGCAGTATATTCAATGAATTATCATCGATTACAAAAGATAAAAATAACAATTTCTTTCTTAATTGCAGTTAGAGTGTGGCTGGTAAAGATGAAAACACATACGAAATGTAAACTGGGTGAGTTTGGTGAACTTTGTTAGTAATTAATAAGGTAAAAAAACAAAACAAAACAGACAAAACACAGAAAGAGACTCTCAGTATTCATTAATAATTAGAAAGTATCCAAACATTTTGGT
>NW_024586548.1:0-4478 GCF_018398535.1 Haplochromis burtoni
GTCAGTGTGATGTTGTTGTTGTGTGTTTGAGACTTTTAGTGTCCATGAAGGTCTCTGCTGCCGTAGATCCTCTGAACTGTGACAGAGGTCTCACTCTGGAGGAAACTCTCAGCACTTTCCAGCAGCTCCTCCATCATGGAGGACGTTCCCTCACTGTAACAGGTGGAGGAGAGAGGAGAGGAAGCATAATAGGAACTAATAGGAATGCAGCCAGTAGACAATCAGAAATGATCAACAGTTGTTCTTGTCGTGGTCATTAAGGGTTTCCTATCAGAAACAGTCAGCAGTCAGAGAAACTGGGAACTCTGTGATCCACAAAACACACGAGCAGACGAGAAGAGACCTCTTGGTGAAGCGGCTCTCCACTCTTTATTTTTCTGGTCTCAGACAGTGTTTCAGACTGAACTCAAAGTGAAGTAAAGGAAACTGTGACAGAGGTGTAACCTCTCTCAGAGGTGTTCAAGTTTTTTCAGAAGGAAGTACAGAAAAAATATCTGACATTTTAAAAAGATTTAATTTGCTTCAGTGGGTGAAAGTACAAGTTACAGCACTGGACCTCTGTGTGAAATCAACCATCTGTCTTCACACAAAGGATGATTCTGATCGGGCCGTACAGTTTTTATACTGCGACAATAACAAGCATTATTATGTCCATCTTCTTCCAGAACCAACATGGCAGTCTGCTGTATCCCTACGGATCCTTTCTTCGTTCATGTCCAAATTCGCCTAGTATTTGCTCCTTCCTCTGTAAGAAAGAGAAAAGAAAATCACCTTCCTGCCTAGCCTTCATTATTTAATAGTATCCTGCTGCTGATTCTAAGATCTAGTTCAGGACATTCTGTTCAGACTCCCTTTGGTCCAGAGAATATCTTTATAACCATTATCTAGTGTGATGTGTAAGCATGCAGCAAAAGGACCCTTAATCACTCTACGTCTGCTCTTCAATATTTCAGCCCAGTCATAGCTCTGGATGAAGCTTTTGACCCTAAAAACACGAATCACCAACTCGATTACAAACGCACGGCATTGCGTATATAAAAACAATAAAACGGCTTTATTTAATCATTTTCAACCCCAACAAGTGTGGCTGTTTAAATAAGCCAGGCTGCTATTTCAGAAAATGCTGACCTGCTGTTTCCAAACCATCTCTGTGGTTTACAGAAAAATACATTTTCAACATGGACCAAAATCTCTGAGCAATGTGCCATGAAGGCAAATGGCTGTTAAACTCAATCCTTCTGAGGACTCCTTCATCAGTCTGTCATCTACAGTACTGTGGAGATTATTTACATGTTTATGTGATGAAAATAAACTTGTATTATCAGCAAACTTGGGTATTTTTGGGTAGAATATTAAATACAGAGATGTGATAATATTTGATTGTTTTGCTCTGAGATATGAATTACAGGTGTCTATCCCTTCCATACATGCGAGTGCTGTGGCCCTGACACCATCGTGGTATAAGCACCAATAAAAGTCCACACTCATCTTCATTATTAAGGCCATCTACAAAGTGCAACACCAACAAAACACAATAAAGTTTGGTGACTGTGTTTTTAATGGACATCTACTTTAAATTACTTCCTCAAAGTATGTCGAGTTCATCACTGTAAATTTATATATTAGTAAAAATGTTGAGGAAAAAAGCAGGTACTGAGGAACTTTTATATTTCCACGGTAAGAAGAAATTATTTAATAATTCTCCTAATTAAAAAAATTCACATTTTTATTCATCACATCAGAATGATCGATAGGACTAGATGGCCGTGCAGTATAAAGTGATCTGGGAGAAACGCCACTGTATGTGAGTGAAGCAGCAACATGTTTTTGTGGTGTTGCACTTTGGGGAGGGTCCCTGAGCACTTCTCCCACAACCAGCCACACCTGGAGACCAGCGGTATTTTTTTCACATCCACTTTAATGTTGTGTATCAGCCGCTGATGGTTCTCTGATAACCTTTCTTATGTGTTATTGATCCCGGAAGTTCAAATATGTGACATTATTTCAAACTTATGTGGTTCTTTAATTAAATGAAAGGATAAACATGATCCAAACTGAAACCAAATAGAGGCTCTGCTCTTTCCACGGTGACTCATGCACCACCCACGCCCCGGAGAGTTTATCAACTTCAAGTTCAGACTAAGACTCGGAGCATGTTGAACCGGTTTACTGGATCGGAGATTGGGCAGGAAATACTCTCTGTTCGTTAGCAGTGAGGCAGGAATGGCTGAGTGTTAAGATGTGGATTCACTCAGTTATGAGTGGAGTGATCAGGACTCTGTGCTGGCTGTTCTGCTTTGAAGAATGATGAAAAAGTTGCTGCCGTTCCTACTCCTTGGTAAGAAACTCCGAAAATATGGAAAAGTTTCAGAGTTTGGAAACTGCGCATTTCAGACAGGAAGGGTTTACAGCAGCCGTGTAAATGTGTTATTAGTGTTTTGGTGGTTTGTATGAACAGAGTAGCTTTATGAGTGATGGTTTGAGACAGTCTACGACCCATGATAACCTCCTCATAGGAGGTTATCTCATAGGAGGTTATATGATTGTGGGAGCCTTCACTGTAAAATATGACAAACTCGAATTAATGTTTTCTGGTGTCCATGCGGACAGTGTAGCCATGACCTCACCAGCTGGTAATGTGCAAAGTACCAAATTGTGAACAAATGCAATGCAAAATTATGAATAAAATGTTTTTGCAGGAATTTCTTCTAATTGAATTGTCATTCCCAAAAAGAGAGAGTCAAACTATATTATTTTATAATTATTATATTGTATTACTGTGTGCAGGACAGACCCAAAAAGAAAAAAACTGTACATATGCAGTTCAGTTACCATGACTACTGACGCTCACAGAAAAGTTTTACCCTTGGGGCCTGTGTAGGCTAGAGGTGGGAACCAATACTCACTGTTGGCCTCTGTTCCACATGGAGGCCAGTGTGGTTGTCTGTGGGAAAATCCACCATGCATTGCCCATAGAAATCTCTACAACTGATATTGTGGTTCATTGTTATCTCAGACCAGCAGGTGGAGGTGAAGGTGGAGGAAGGCTCAGAGTCTGTCATCCTGCCCTGCAAAACAACACCTGACCTGCCTGAGGACACCACAGTGGAGTGGACTCGCTCTGATCCAGAACTCATGGTGGCCCATGTGTATTCAAACAGGAGTGACAACCTTAAGAACCAGGACAACCGTTACTGTGGTCGCACGAAGATGAATGAAGACCTGCTGAGAACTGGAGACCTCAGCCTGACCCTGAAATACCCCACAGAGAGAGACAGTGGAGGATACATCTGCACCATCTACAGGGACAAAGACATCCTGAGACAGAAAGTAGTGCTGCACCATGTCAGAGGTCAGTGCTGTAGAAACAGATCATTATTGCAGACATTTTAAGAGATACTTAATATTGATAACATACTTAATATTGAAAGATACTTAATATTAATAACATCTTAACAGATACTCTGACCCGTAACTATCGTGAAATGCTTCGAGTGGAAGTAGACACCTTTCGCACATGCGTGGTACGGATCAGGTAGTGACATGTACAAGCTGTTCTTCTTCTGTGGTGGTAAACAGCAGGCTGACATGGAAACATGTGCTGACAGTAAATGTTGCAGCAGCTTCAGTAAATGTTTCTCCTTGAGTTGTGCTCAGTCATGTGGTGGAGAGCTTCAGATGTTCAGACACATGAGATCTTCATGGTTTTTGTGCTGATGTGTGTGAGACATGGCCGACTGTGGAGGCTCCGGCTGTCTGTTCTTCTGCTCTTCATCCAACACGTCTGCAGCACTTTACAGGATGCTGCAGACTAGTTACCAAAGAACGAGTCAGGAACACATCAGGAACAAACTGAGACACAATCTGACTGAGACTAGAAGACAAGGAGGGACAGGGAGGTCATGTGACCATCACAGCTGCTGCTGATGTCATCATGTTGTGCTTTGTTGTCCTCTCAGTTTACCAGGTGGTGGTAGACTCAGGGATGGAGTCTGTCGTGCTGCCCTGCAAAACCACACTTCGCCTGCCTAAAGACGCTAAAGTGGAGTGGAAGGACAGAGATGACAGGAAGGTCCACGTGTATGAGAACGGCTCTGACCAGCCTGAAGAACAGGACGATGAATACAAGAACCGAACAAAGATGAAAAGAAACTTACTGGAACCTGGAGACCTCAGTCTGACCCTGAAACACCCCACAGATGGAGACCACTCCACCTACATCTGCACCATCTACAACAGGAAGGGAAACATTCTGATGAAGAAAGAAGTGCTGCTCACTGTCAGAGGTCAGTGCTGTAGATACAGGTCAAAGGTCAGAGGTCAGACTCATGATGGTGGTTCAATTCAATTCAATTCATCCATCCATCCATCCATCCATCTATCTTCATCCGCTTTATCCGAGGCCGGGTCGCGGGGGCAGCAGCCTAAGCAAAGAGGCCCAGACCTCCCTCTCCCCAGCCACCTCCTCCAGCTTATCC
>NW_024586549.1:0-1766 GCF_018398535.1 Haplochromis burtoni
GCCATGCTTCTCTGCTCTAGTGTCACCACAAACTCAGTCCGTGCTGCACGTTACTTCCGCTGCCACCAATTACAAAACAAAGTTCCACAATTAAAGGAAACTTACAAATATAAACACAGGAAAAACATTGGAACACTTCACTGTTAGTTACAAGGTAGACTCATAGGTTTGTTGATATTTCATTACTTTCAGGTACACCACAATGCAAGAAGTAATAATGCAGTAATTTAAAAAAACATTCTGGTATTGTTTGTTTATTAACTCCATTAACAACATGTAGAAAAGGATGTTTAACACACTTTATTGGGTTTAGATTGTCATATGCTAAACTTACTGACCTTGGTTTGCTGTGTAGCACAGAAGTGAGGTCAGAACTAAAGAGAAATAACATTCAGGTTAGTCTAAGCTTTAAGTTGTTTAAATTACAGCAAATTTCTGGTACAATAGTTTCCCTCTATTTGCCTCATTTTACAGTGACTTAAAACATCTGTAGACTCAGTAGATTTTCTAGTCATCAACACATTTACAGCACGATTTTTAACATAGTATGTGCCACAAATCTAATGTGGCAGCATTTGGTATGAGACTTGTGCTCATGTATATTTTTGATGAGTCCTGTGTAAATTCCATGTGTTGTTTTGTAAATGTTTGTCAAACTATTTCTTTCCTTCATAATAAATTCTTGTGTGGACCTTGTGATATTGCCTGTGTAGCTGCATTCTGCAGCTGAAAGCACAGCTGGAGCCAGTTATCGCTGACAAATCGCCTGGTGATATGCTGGACTTTGGTGCATGTACCTCAAAGGGTCTTAATGTTACATTTGCTAGGGCAGGCTTTGTATGCAGCTATACCTTTTCTCTTTTCCTTTATTACAGGAATCATTTCCTCTGAACCTTCTTCCAACTACTCTGCTAAATTGATGTTCATCTTGCCAAAAGTGGACATTGCAGAATTGTAGATGGTGTTTTTGAAGTCCATTTTCATTCATTATCCCCATACCAAACTTTTCTTCTTTCTGTTGCTTGATGTGCATTTGTTAATACACTTTTTGGGGTCTTCCACTTGACTTTTTTTGTTCCATAACCCTCAGGATCATTAAGAATTTCCAAATGACTGTCTTACTAAGTCCAACCTGAGCAGCGATGGAGCGCTGTGAGAGATCCTGCTTAAGCAGTTCAACAACCCTCCACGTTCAAAAAGGGAATGTTTTGTTTTTTTTTGCCATTGCCATCAGAATATCATGACACAGCCTGACAGAAAACTACAATGAATCCACATTTTTACACAGAATTGGCTTTTTAATGGCATGTGGTCCTAAACTTTTGATGAGCTGTGAAAGCAGCCTGTTTCAGTTCAAGCGTTGTTTTCAATACATGCTTTTTTGCCATTTTTCAAGTGGTCTTAAACTTTTGATCGCAACTGTATAAAAAGAAATATGGTATCTAACCAAATGCTTACTCTGCATTACCTTGGCCTCCAGTAACACTGTGAGAAATCTTGGAATCATTTTTGACCACGATATGTCCTTTAAAGCACATATTACAAAATATGTAGGACTCTTTTCTTCCATTTGAACAACATCTCTAAAGTTAGAAATATCCTGTCTCAGAGTGACGCTGAAAAACTAGTTCATGCATTTATTACTTCAAGGCTGGACTACTGTAATTCATTATTATCAGGATGTCCTAAAAACTCACTGAAAAGCCTTCAGCTAATCCAAAATGCTGCAGCAAGAGTCCTGACAGGGACTAGAAAGAGAGAGCATA
>NW_024586549.1:1881-4469 GCF_018398535.1 Haplochromis burtoni
CCTTGTAGTACCATATCACCCTATTAGAGCACTTTGCTCTCGCACTGCAGGCCTACTTGTTGTTCCTAGAGTATTTAAAAGTAGAATGGGAGGGAGAGCCTTCAGTTTTCAGGCCCCTCTTCTGTGGAACCAGCTTCCAGTTTGGATTCAGGAGAAAAACACACACTCTATTTTTAAGCTTCAAACTTTCCGCTTTGATAGAACATATAGTTAGGGCTGGGTCAGGTGACCCTGAATCATTCTTTAGTTAAATTTAGTTGAATTTCAGCCAAGACTTGGCTAATGGGGCCTTCCCATGATGCACCAGGTGTTTCTTTTTCTTTTACATTCACCTGTATCACTCATTTTTTTATGAATGCACCTCTGTGCATTTAATTATTAGTTATTATTAATCTCTGGCTCTCTTCCACCACATGTCATTTCTTTCCCACTGTTGCTAAAGCACTTGCTCACAGTGGGTGATATGATTGTTGGGATTTTCTGTTTTCTTTGTAGTATTGTAGGGTCTTTACCTTACAAGATAAAGCATCTTGAGGCAACCGTTGATTATTTGGCACTATATAAACAAAATTGAATTGAATTGAAAATTAAGTAAGTACAACTTGTTAGAGTAGTTTTATTGAACCAATTTTTGTTTTAATTTGCAACAGCCATTAAAATTGGAAATGTTTTGCTGCCCACTGAAGGTAAAACACAACTCTAGTCTTTGCACAAGCTGATCCCTTCAGTTATTCTCATTTTTGTTTGTTGAGGTTGGCTCTCCGTTAAAAGCTTTGTTTCCATCACTTGTCAGCCAGAACTTTATCCTAGTTATTTTCCACTAAAGGCAATTATGAATTGATAAAATGACTTCATGGCTAATAATAGTAAAGAAAATTAAAATGTATAAATTACAGATTACTGATATTAGATCTAAAGATATAAATCCCCTATGAAAAAAGTTGCACTCTCATCCTTAATAATATAATGTTAAAGTTATGGTCCAAGACCATAATCCTAAAAAATAAAAATAAAAATAATTAGAAAAATGAATAAATGAAATTAAATGTGATACACACCTTCTTCTAAATCTAAATCTTCTAAGTCATATTGCTGTTGTTTATTATATATTTTTATACCAGCAGTCTTTCGCTGTTTAGCTGAATGCAGAAACCACTAAACTATGGAGCCGCTATATCGTTTCATATTACATAATTTTCTATATGAAAGGATTGCAATAAATTGTCTTTTGAGAAAGAAAAATGATTATGATATGACATGGATCTTTTAACAAAGACAAACTTGAATATACCGCTTTAAGACCTATCATCCCAGACTCTTACATGATGAATTGAATTGTTATTATTAATCTATGACTGTGTTCATTCCCCTCCTTTTTCAAACATGTGCATTCTACACTTGCATTGTTACTTCATTAAAAAATAAAAATGTTCTGAAATTATTTCATTGTTTCTACTGTTGATTATTTATTTTCTAATGCTAATCAGTAATTTAAAAAAAATAATTTCTGTAGAAAAAGTCTGGTTCTTTAACTGATGTGGTCTAAATATAATTAATTAAGTTTGGAAATTAAAGATTATACTCACAGAGCAGCTTCTGAAGAGTTGCTGGGTTCATTTTCCTTCCCAAGAACTTACTGAGCTAAACACTTTTTTTGGACACAGCAGTTAAACCAACTTCCTTCCTCTATGTAAGTTACTGTGTGGTTCCGATGCTGGAAATGCAACAGTTGTTCATTTGCATTACTAGAACAGAGGTGTTTGATGGTTTGATGTGACTTTAGTACTATATTGTGTTCTGTCAGGTTTCCTCCTACTTTTTAACATAAACCACAAAAGATCATATTGACTGAGTGGATAGCTCTGCTAGGTCGAAAGTGTCTTTGTTTTCTAGTCGGGGCTGCTTGTCTCTGCTCTTTTACGCTGCAAGAATTGCAGGATAAAAGACACATAGCAACACATTAGGACCAGACATCAAAACAGTTACACATTTTTTTCATCACCAGATTAATATATGTAAACTCCAGCGGCAACATCGATTTTACATGACGTTTGCGCTATCCAGACTTCACAAGGTTTAACAATTGGCACATAAAACATATCCAGCATTTTATAATGTAAATGCAAAAATGAATGAAAATGTGTCACGTCCATACATTGTTCATGGTTACCAAGTTACACGGAAAGACACCTTTGTGACAATGAAGACTGGTTCCACCCTTTCCACCCCCCACCGGTTTTATCAATTTAGCTTTGTGTGCTTTCTGATGAAAGAGGTAGAGTTTGCAGCACTTGACCACAAATGCCACAGGCAAAGGTGTTCTAGCTTCTGATTGGTTAGTGCAATCACAAGGACACGAGAAAGGAAGTTTTATGGTGAGTTGTTGATTGTGTGGTCAAGAGAGCAGGTTTTGCTCAAGGAAGTCATCTATCTCAGAAAACCTGTTTCTTTTAATATGAGTGCTTCACTACACAGCAAATCCAGCATGTCCAAATTAACACTGTCGGATTTGATTTCAACACTATTAAAGTGTCTATATGGGTCCACACCAGAGAGTGTTAATTTAACTCTTTTTGGAGAGTTGGTAC
>NW_024586550.1:0-1484 GCF_018398535.1 Haplochromis burtoni
AAAAAAAAAAGATTGGATAGAAACTCAGAACCCATCACAAGGGTTATATTACTATTATCATTTGAGGTAAGACTTCTTACTATAAAATTCATCATATAAAAACTAGATACATAGAATATAGATGGCAAAATTCATACAAAATATATATAAATGAAAGTAAAATGCAAGTTTTAAAAAAGTATATAATTCATTATATTATATCCATTACTTCAAATCAGTCTTTGGTTACAGCATATGTAATGGTTCATACACATGAAGACATGCTAAGTAAAGCTGGTTCTGTTTTAGAACAAATTACTGAGGGAATCTCCCTCTCAGATCATTTCATGCACCTTTATATGCAACATTTTACACTTCCATCATAGCTAAATGAGTCCTCTTTAATTTGATCACATTTGATTCCTTTCATGTGATTCTTCTATTCCATGGATAGATGACAGTGTGAAGGAATTTCCAAACCTGGGTGCATGACTTTGGTTAACTTGCATCAAAAACAAAAAATGATTTAAAGCAGCCATCAACAGACTGTAGATTGCCACAAAAAGCAGAAACAAATCTATCTTCTAGTACCAGGCAAAATGAACATTTTCTTGGGGTTTCTTTGGTGCTGAAATCTTCTACACAATGTCACGACGAGCAACGAAGCCTCTCCCTGACATTGTGTAGATGCTCCGCCGGAAATCCAGTTGCTGGCCTATGAGCTGTGCAAGGGCTGAACCACGCATCCTGAAATGTTTAAACAAAAGAAAAGGATCAATAAAGTAAGATTTAAAATATTATTTGCAGTTGTTTGATTAATGTTAACTTGTCTGTAATCCTGGAGTGGTGAGCTCCAACACTACGCTTGACATTTGCTCAATGAGAACCAAACAACAATGAAGCAGACCAGTTTGTGGTTGTGAATACTGGCAATTAATTGTTAGGAGATTGACTAAGTCAAGCTCAAGTATGTTTCACACATTTTATATTGTCACAATATTGTATAAACCTTTTTGCCAACTTCGCAATAGATTTAAACAAATGTACAAATGCACCTTAAATGTGCATATGACTGAAGAAGTCACTTGGATTAGTGACATAATGTTCACACTTTTTTTTTTAAAGATATGGAAATTGAGTAAATACAATTTGGATATTTTTATAATCACAGTGACACTCATTATACTGATTGAAAAAATTGACCAATATTCAGGGTTTTTTTAACTGTTGTCGTGTGTATTAAAGTGTAGATACGACAGTCCTTTAAACATACCAACTGATCTATGATTGATGCCAAAATTGCCTTTATTCCTGAAGTTGGGCTGCAAGCAAAAACATTTGCATTTAATAAAATTGGATAAACAAAAACTTTACTTTCCTGTAGATTTCTTGTAAAATAAACAACTACAAAGAGTAGAAGCTTTGGGGGGGAAAAGAAGAGGAAAGAAACCAAACATTTTTAACAGATCCTCTTTGTTTTCATCACCACAGCGCACACTTTAGGA
>NW_024586550.1:3030-4460 GCF_018398535.1 Haplochromis burtoni
ACTAAAAATAAGTGCACACATTTTAGTTTGCACTGTTATGTATCTATCTTTGTTTTCTGAGTTACCTCAGTGGCAGCTGCTCCCAGTCCCTTGGTTGATGAGCTAAAATTTGCTATGTTAGTTTTAGTTGGGTTTTGTGTGTTCTACGCCTTTCTGTGTTTTTGTTGGCTGATCAGCCACTGTTTAGGTTTCCCCTTTGTCTCCTCTTGGTAGGTTAGTTTGTTTGAGTTAGTAGTATTGTTTGTTACCAGCTTTAGAGAAGAGTTCTGATACTTTGAGCTATTTTATATGGGCCCAAGATTTTGAATTTTCTGTATAATTTAACCAAGTTTGTTTTAGGTCCAAATAAAAAAAACTTTTTTTGCACTTTAACCATTGCCTGACGCTCCTTCACTGCTAGGTCCATCACAATACTCAAAAGTTAGCAAGGATAAAATTTCTCAATTTTAATTTTCATTAAAGTAAATGTACATAGATATAGGTTGAAAAAATATAAGCAAGTGTGATTGCACAGCTTGTGTACCCTGGACCAATCATTCGGACAATGAAGTCGATGACTTTAGTTTGTGAATTAATGGCAGCCTGCTTTCACTCAGTGTGATAGAATAGCTAGCACTGCCTCCATCTAAAGCTGGGCATACACTGTGCATATTTTTTTTTTCATATTTTTTTCCCGCATTATTCAGCTCCTGCTCAAACTGTACGATTGAATCACCACTATCAACTTTGCTAAATTGCTAGTGAAAAACATTGACCAGGCAGCTGCACTTGAGCAGCAATCTCCATCTATTTTCACAGTTGTTGGTTGTGATAATTTTGTGAGGCCACATCTAAAAGGCTTGGATGAGCTTGCCAAAGTTGTGCCTCCATCGCTTGTGTCCAGATCACACTGCACTGCCATGCCTCTCCGTCTTTTTCACTTCCATTTCTGTGTTTGCGCATGCGCAGTGTGAGAGGTTGCGTTAAATTGGCTTGTGGCACTGCTTCAACAGTGCGATACTAGTGATGTGCGATACCACTGATTTCCTTTCCGATCCAATACCAAGTAAAATTCAGGGTGGTATTGGCGATACTGATCCGATACCAATATTTTGTACAAAAAATCTCAAATTATAGCTTCATAATGATTACAGGACATCAGATTACTTGTTCTTATCACTTAAAAATGCAGAATTCATCGTATAGAAATAAAGAAACTGAAGCTGTGCACTATTTGAACACCTTGCCTGCCGCAGCACTAAAGGACTCCGTGAGAGACGTCTGTCTCGCCCTAGCAGCATCTGTCCCTGTCCTCTCCTCCTCTTCTGTTCGCCTCAACATACGCTCGTCATATTCTGTGATATGATTTATTCTGAGGTGTTTGACAAGGTTAGTGATGTTGCCACAACACCTCACTTTCTTGCCACATGTATTGCAAACCATGTCTCAGC
>NW_024586551.1:0-4458 GCF_018398535.1 Haplochromis burtoni
GTCTTTCTTAGCATGTAATTGCCACAGTCACTCGGACTCGTGTCACTTTGATGCAGCTCGTTACGAAGCGACTGGAGGTGTGAGCGGCGGTGTGTGTGATGACTGCGGCAACAACAGGATGGGGCCTCAGTGTGAACAGTGTCAACCTTTTTTGTATCAGGATCCGCAGAGAGTGAAGGATGACCCACAAGCCTGCATACGTAAGCTTTTATTATTATTTAACTTTTTGAATATTCATGCTCTCACTGTTCCTGTAGAAATGAGTCTCACCTTTTTCTGTTTCTATTATTTTCTTTCATTGCTGAAGTGGTGCGGCTGGATGTTTGTCAGAATGCAGCTCTTTATGGGATATTTTCTATGTTAACAGTAATGTCTGAATGTCAAACCCAGTGCTTTATGACTTTTACCAACATGGTGCAGTAACAGTCTCCATTAACTCAGTGAAAGCTGATAGTAAAATATGTTTATGGTACAGGTATTCAGATATTCGTTAAGTTGCTTGAAGACATTTCACCTCTCATCCGAGAAGCTTCTTCAATTCTAGGTGGAGAATCCCAGAGTTCAACCATTTGACCTTAGAACTGAAGAAGCTTCTCAGATGAGAGGTGAAACATCTTCAAGCAACTTAAAGAAGTCCAGACGCTTTTCTTTCCAAGATCCTTAGACTACGATGACCTGGATGACTGAGAACCTTCACAGACAGTTGTTCTGGTAATTAAATCTCAGCAAGTTTGTGGCTGATGGAGTCGTGCTTGGTCCATGAATTTGACTTGGTCCATAAGCTGTTTTCTCATCAAATGGGCTCCTCACCACAGCCCATAATGACCCTTAGGCCAGTGTCTCAGTGGACCGATGAGTCCACTCCTGGCTCCAGTATAGCACTACATTTCTGATCAAGATGGCAGTAGATTTGGGTGTAGTGTTTTTTTCAGTTTATCACAGCTATGGTATCATGCATAACTTTTGTCGCAAACAGAATGTGTGTAATTGCCAATTTCAATCACAGTAGTAGCAGACTGTCTATCTGTAGTTGATGGCACAATAACGAGAGCACTGTTTATGTTGATATGACTGTAGCCTCAGGAGGAGGGTGATTACCCAACACAGATCAGCCCCTTGTTGCTCAGGGAAGCTGTCTCATAACAAGATGATGATTATTGTATGGTCTTTAATTTATAATGTTGTTTTGATCTGGTCCTTTAGAAATAAATCTGCATTGAGTGAAATGACGTAACAGCTTTGGGATGATGATGTCATACCATGTAATGGTGATGTGTTTCAGCATGTAACTGCGATCCAGCTGGTTCACGTGGCGGCGGTCAGTGTGACGCTCTGAGCGGTCAGTGCGTATGCAAAGAAAATGTGGAGGGTCAACGTTGTGATCGCTGCAAACATGGCTTCTTCAGCCTGAGGCAGGATGACCCCACGGGTTGTCAGGGTGACCAAATAACTTTATTTGTCCTGTTGTCATTCTCAACAAAGGAGCTCCTGCTTGTGTGTATATGATGATTTCAACGAGCTGAAGGTATGAGCGTGACAGAAACTTTCAGGCTGACTGTGTGTGTGTGTGTTTCAGCGTGCAGGTGTCATCCTTTGGGGAGTGTTGGGTCATGTGATCAGCAAACAGGAACTTGTGAATGTGACCCAATGGCAAGTGGACCGCTGTGTGATCGGTGTCTGGTAGGCCACATCTGTAAAATAAGTAATTTACTCTTTAGCTTCCTTTCATCCTCATTAAATTTAATTGATAATAGAGCTGGGAAATAATTCAAACAAATAATAATCCCAACCTAAGGAATATAATGTACACAGATAGGTAATGCCAGGATTCAAGTGCCTGTGTCCTGCCTGCTTTAGATGTGCCCTTGATCCAACACAGCTGATTTAAATGGCTAAATGACTTCTTCAGCATGTCTTGAAGTTCTCCAGAGGCCTGGTAATGAACTCATCATTTGATTCAGGTGTGTTGACCAGGATGAGATCTAAAACCTGCAGGACATTGTCACTTGAGGCCTGGCGTTGCCTACCCCTGTACACTGTTAAGTGCTGATTTTTACAACCAAACAACCTCTGGCTAAGCAGATGCCACAACACAGAGGAACTACCTGGTTAGGCCAGGACGCTGCAGTCTATTTACACCTACAGGCCAGTGGACACTCTTTCAATGGTGAGGATGTATCGTGGACAGGGAGGAAAGCTGGTTTGCGCATGGAGTCAAGGAGGTGATTTACAAACCTGAGCTCACAGCCCATTGTTCATTCAGTGGTTTTAGTTTTAATCATTGTGCAGATGAACTGCTCATAAGGTTGGAAACCTGCAATCAGCTGAGACTGAGAAGTCACATGATGATAATGAAATGTGTCTCCCACTGAAAACATTTCTATAGTTCGTGGACCCCATGGGATTTTCTGGGACTTGGAGATGGCAGTCATAGAAAATAGAGTGGTTGCTGTTGAAACTGCCCCTAGTCATAAAAAAGAGAACTGTGATACACAGCATCAACAGGCTTAAGAGCGCTGGCAGTTAAAGTCTGCACAATTTTTTTGTATACAATATTAAACCCAGAATTTAGTTTCCTCATCAGTTCCGCAACACAAGTAATAAAATCTCAAATTTCATCTAAGAAGATACTGAAGTACTAATAACATCAGTTACTGTCATGTAGTGAGAGCATTTTCCATCCCGGATGTGGTAACACGGATATAGGTAGTGATAACAATGGAAAATCAAAATATCTGAATCACATTAAAACTATCTAATAAATATAATGGTGTGGTCATTCCTGAAGCAGCAAAAAGAAGAAGAACAAAAACTGTATGATTTGAAGGCACATAAAAACTCATTCAAACTCTGCAAGCATTGTCAAAATTTTCAAAATAAATGATGAATGAGTTTTAAAGCATAAAACAGTGTTTGAGTAAACTATATTTTCTCCTTAGTTTGAACTGATTGCCTGGACACAGTGATCTAAAGCAAACATCATAACATTTTAGCCACTCTGAGTGAAAAAAAAAGTCTGATTTTAATGTCTTTTAATGTGTTTGTGTTCAGCCAGATTTCTGGGGTTTGGGAAACTCTGTGTTCAGATGCTCACCTTGTAACTGTGATATTGGCGGAGCTCACAGCAGCACGTATGTTTTCTTTCTGTCTTTATTTTGTGTGTGACATAATAAAAAGTATTGAATAAAGATCAACAGTCAGTTTGATCTGAATCACAGGTTAGTTTGAGAAAGAAGAAAAATTAACAGGAAGCACCAGAAACCAACTGAATACCAGTAAAATAATCAGAAAAAAACAGTTTATTACCTTATAGGTATGGCACGCTGTTGTGAGCTGGAAATTCATCATAAAAGCAGTAATTAGACTCTTAATAACTGACACCATAGAGCCTCCAGTGTGTCACTTCCTGTCTTTTGGGGGGATTTCCTGTCCCGTCAGGTGTTCACCAGAGGATGGACAGTGTCGCTGTTTACCCAACATGATTGGTCGGCGATGCTCTGACCCTGCACCTGGGTACTTCTTGCCTGCACTGAATTATTTCCTCTATGAGGCTGAACTCACTTTCCCACTGCTAGGAGGAAGGTCTTCTACAACTCCTCCTCCATCGCCTTCTTCTTCTGCTGATCCATCATCTTCTTCTCTGGTGTGTAACAGATGACAAGCCACCTGACACAGAGCTTGGAAAGAAAGTGAATGGAGTTCTTTAAGATAGATAGATAGATGCAGCATTTTGTGAGAAAAGTTGCGAGACATGTAAAGAAGGTAACTAAAAGGAGTATTCAACTGACAATTCTATGTCAACTATTGCAGATGATTTTAAATAAATTTTTAATATCTTGTAGATTTTAGTACAACATGGCGGTGCACATAGTCGCAGTTGTTTAAGGGCCCCCAATTAGGTGATCTTCTTTTTCTTTTTGTTTCCTTTTCTTTTTCTTTTGTTTCCCTTATTGTGTAGCCAAATTCACCTTAAGTCATTGGGAATTATACAACATCAGTTATGACAGCCAGAACCCCGTTACCAGTGATTATCAGTGGATCAACAACATCCCAGAGAACTGCCTGCGGTGCTAATAACAGCAGTCTACATACCACCAGACGCTAATGCTAGCACAGCCCTTGCCTACCTGAACGACACGATCTCCGAACAGCTACGGACATATCCAGAGGAAGTACACATCATCGCAGGGGACTTTAACAAAGCATGCTTAAAAACTGTGCTGCCTAAATGTGTACAACATGTGAAATGCCACATGAGAGGGAATAACACCTTGGGCCATGTTTACTCAAATATTAAGCAAGCCTACAGATCTGTTCCCCTCCCCCACCTGAGTATGCCCGACCACCTCTCCCTGCTCGTTGTCACACCACTCAGGAAAAGGACAAAGCCCACCATCAGAAACATTAACACCTTTTCTAAGGAAGCTCTGGCTCAGCTGCAGGACTCTTTTGCCCTCA
>NW_024586552.1:0-4456 GCF_018398535.1 Haplochromis burtoni
CTGCCCCGCCCCGCTTAGTGTCTGAGCTCGGATCATATTAGGGGGGATTTACGCACAGTCGTAAATTCCCACAGTGTGCACTATGTGCTTCGAATATTGTGTGTAGTTTTTTGCTTTATACAGTTGTCAGCCAGGCATCTAACTATGAAAAAATTATGCTCCATTTCATTAACACTTGCCCCATGTGGCCAAGAGAGACTGCTCATCAGTAACGGTGGGGATACTGAAAGGCAATGAAAAAGAGTCTTCTTTACCACAAATGATCCCCTCTAAACTTGGTTCCCTTCACCCTCCAAGCACTTTGTGATTATAGTTCTGAGTAAAATGTATTTTATTAAACCCTGGTGTCATGAACCAAGGTTCACGCACACAGTGGGGACGCAAAAGCAGACTCAATATAAATCTTCTGGAACTATGTTTAACAGAAAAGATCAGGAACAACCAGGGGAGATGAAAATCTAAGTTAAAGCCGAGGAAATCGGGAACAGAAATGCCCTGGGAAGCCGTAATCAGGACTGTGGGAAGCTGCAACAGAAAGGAGAAACAATTAATAGTGTGTAGGGGAACGGAGAGTCACAACTAGACAAGGGTTAGAATGTTAAGGCTTACAATCAGAGTCAGACCGTGGGACTTCGAGAGGAGGGTGTCTGTGGGATAAGATCTGAAGAGGCAGAGACGGAGACTGAAGGTATTCTCTGGCATACAAACAGGCAGGTGAGCTTCAAGGGGCCAAGTTACCACTAAGGGGTGACTATCGGAATGGCGTGGAGCAGCCGTCCATGCTGGGAGAAGTAGTCCTAACTACCTGGAATGGAATGCAGGTGTGATGGTGATGGCCCAACCCAAGGGCGTGGTCACCAGAGCAACCCGAATACACCCTGGATACTGAGCCACGTCAGACACTTTCATCAGAAGTATTCTTAAGGAGCTGCATGACAGATGTCTAGTGTCAGAGTATTGTTCTTTCCACGAGTGCCTGTGTACCTGCTTGCCTACCTACTCGAGCCTGAGGAGATCATCTTTTCTTGAGTTTTAGTTCACATCCCAGCACCATACCTCTCAGTCTTTCTCTGTGCCGCCCAGTCTGGCTTCTGATAACTTCCCGGAGTTTGTATTGTCAGACTGTACCAAGTAAGTTCTCTAACTCTCGTTAAATTCCTGTTTATGTTCATTTTTCGCAAACCCGCGTGCCTCCGTGTGTTTTGCTCTCTGAGTTCACCTGTAGCTACACATAACACTTTCCAAGATTCTGAAATTCACTGCCTTGGATGTAAATAGACTGCAGGTCAGGATATAACGCACAATGCCCAAACCAGTCTCACTCACACTCTTAGCAAACATACTGAAGAAATATGATTTGTGTTTAAAGCACCAGTTACACCAGTTATCCTCCGTCCCCCCCCTGGCTAAAAATGCACTGCCTTTACCTCGATCGGAAAAAGAAGTGTGTGTCAGGGTGACATCGGTTTTGTCACGAAAACTGTTTAAGATCAGCAGTCCCCAGCTTATCTTCCTGTACCTTCACGGTACAAGCCCCACCCACCTAATGTCTCATCCACTTTCGCATCCACAGTTTTTTGTAAGGATCTTGCCTTGTTTTTCCAACCACACCGACCCTATGACTGTGCTGTTGACCTGTTACCCAGCGCACCACCAATGACTGCAGAAAACAGTGATTGCTTCCCACATGTAAGCTGTAGAGTTTGTCAAAGCCCAAACGTGAGATGATGAAAAAATACATAACAGACTCTCTGGCTGAAGGTTTCTTTTAGCCGTCTTCCTCTCATCTTCGTGCTAGTTTTGTTTTCATGGAAAAGAAAGTTAAGTCCCTTCAGCACTGCATAGATTTTTGAGGATTAAACATGATTACTCTGAAAAATAAGTACCCTTTGCCACGTCTTTCCTATGCTTGAGAGTCGTTACAGGGTACAACCATTTTCAGCAAATTGGATCTCTGCAATGCCTACCACCTGGTAAGGATTAGAGAGGGGGACGAGTGAAAGATAGCCTTCAACCCTCACCTTGGACACTTTGAGTATCTGGTAATGCCCTTTGGACTAACTAATGCACCCGCTGTTTTTCAGCTCCTGGTAACAAAGTCCTGCGAGATTTCAGAAATCATTTTGTGGTCATGTATCTGGATGACATCCTGATCCTCTCCCAGTTCCTTAGTCATCATGAAGATCATGTAAGGTTGGTTTTGCAAAGATTACTAGAGAACAAGCTACTCGTGAAGGTTGATGAATGTGAGCTTCATGCAGAGAAGGTCTCCTCTCTTGGCGAAAAGGGACATTTCCGTTCCAACTAGTCTTAAGTACAAGCAGTAATGAACTGGCCTATTCCAGAAAACTGCAAACACTTGTAATGGTTCCTTGGCTTTGTTATCTTTTAACACAGATTTATCTGTGACTTTAGTAGAATTGCTTGCCCCTAACCCAACTTATCTCACCTGGTTTCAGTTCCAGTGCAACACCATGGCACAAGATGCCTATGATAATCTCAAACACCGCTTCTCTCAGCTCCCATTTTGTCTTTGCCGGAACTCTCCAAACAATTCTTCATGGAGATGGATGCAACAATCTGAAGGTTAAATGCACCCTTGGACTTTCTTTTCTCATCGTCTCTCATCCACAGAACAGAACAATGATGTTGGGTATCGACCAAGTCCATGCACAAAAATCTCATGATCTTAAACTATCTAAAAATTGCATGGATTACAGTGAGACACTTCAGGTTAACGCAGATGTCACATTAAACTCACTACATGTCACATGTTTTTTTTTTTTACACCAAGTACATCTCTTCTTCTTCTGATCATCATCAGCCTTTGTGATCTCATCTTCAATTTTCTTCTGATCTCTTGTAGTCTATTGTCATGCAGCACTTTTCTTTGCAGTCTTCTTTCATTGCTTTCTCTCTGGACCATTGGAAATGTATTTTGGCCCTTGTTATAAAACATAGCAAAAGGTAGCTCATCTGTGTGTTCTTGGCTGGTTAAAAAGCTAGGTATTTCTCCTGATTTTGATTCCATTAAAAACTGACCTTTAAAAAAGAATGCAACTATGTGCACAGCCCTCCCTCTAGTGAGCATTAGAAAGCATTGCAACATATATAGTACCAGGGGTCTAGGTGTCATTTGAAAACTGAATTGGAGACAAAGCATGGGGGTGGAGATCCCCCATCCAGATTTTTTTTTTTTATTGTTCTAGATATTGTGTGTGTGTGTGTGTGTGTGTGTGTGTGTGTGTGTTTGTTTCCTGAAAGACCAAGAGAGTGAGATTTTGTTGCTGAATAACTTTCAGAGCCCAATAATCTGTATAATAACTGAAAATTTTTAAAACAGAAAAATTGATTGATTGATAATACTTTATTCATCCCGAGGGAAATTGGGTTAAGGCTGCCAGCCGTGCCAGCGCCATCTTACCCTTCCGACCATACATACATTACACAAAACATCACATGGGGAAGACAGGTCAGAGAGGTATAACAATGGGAAAAAGCACCACATGAGGAAAGATAAGGAGAACGTCTAATAATGCGGCTGCTGAGTTGAGAAGTTGAGAAGCTAATCCAAAAGAACTGAACAGAGAAGAGAGGCAATGAGTGTCTGTGTGAATGTTTTCGCTTGTTTCAGTGTTAACATTATGTTTCTCTTCCATGTAATTGTGTGACAAGCTGCCAGGCTGTCTCCATCCTTATCTCCATGACATGATCTTGCTTTAGCTGCTGTGAATAAACAGCTGATTAGACTGTTAACAAACACAGTCCCCCATGCATAAGGTGTAGACAGCCTTACATTTCCACCTCATGTCTGATAATAGTGGTTCTTAAGATCCAAACCTTTATAGTTCATTTTAAATGTAAAATACAATACAAGACTATTCTATTTTATTCTATTCTTTTCTAAGGAGAGCAGAAATCATAGTATAAGAGAAAGTACCTTTAACAACTAAATTACACAAATATATATATGCAAGCTACAAAAGCATAGATGGGCTTTGCAGCCTGCATGTTTTCTATTCCTATTCAGGGTTTAGGTGTTGAAGCGCTCAGCTCAGTGTTACCACTAAAGACGACGTACATCTATTTCTAAGAGCTGTGCAACACAGCCAGGAGCCTTACGAACATAACACAGGCACTTTTAACTCACTAATGGTGAAGAGACGTTATAAAACAAGTGTTTCGGCAGGTTGCCACATACCTCTGTTAATTTGCACCACGTTTGCAAAAGTTCCTAACGAGTTCTGTCCGCACTTCACAAAAAAAGCCTCCAGCTTGTTTGGCGCTGTGAAGCTTTTAATATGAAGCAGCAGCAGCAGGAAGGTGATAGGTTTGTATCAGCGGTAGCTTCACCAGTTTTGAATCAACTGTTGAATTCCGTTGCAGTGCAGGAATCGTTCATCTATCAAAATATTTAAATGTTTTATTTTGAAAGTACCCGTCCAAGTGCTTCCTC
>NW_024586553.1:0-4455 GCF_018398535.1 Haplochromis burtoni
TCATAATGCTTGAAATATTCATGCTTCCAAAGTGTGAGACAGCTTTGAGTCGTAGCAGTGTGTGGGTGGTAGAGCTCACTAACCAGAAGTCAAATCGCTGCACTGATTTAAATAAATGTAGAAACTGATGTTTTGACTCTTACAATCTTTTCACATTTGTGACCTTAATCTGGTCAGTCCTTGAGTATGGGTGCATAGTTTTATGTTTTATGATAAGTGTGGTTTGGATGATCCTGTGGCTGGACTCCAGAGTTGGATCAGTTTGGCAGCGACTGTAGTTGTAATGGCTCTGCTAACGTATCCAGAATTGAAGACGTGTTCCAGTTTTTTGTTCGATACTGAAATAAATATGTGTGTTGAGGAAAAAGTCTGGGTGTTTTCTTTTGTTAAAAAAAAAAGAGAGAAAAAACAGTCTTAGAGGAACTATTTGTACACAGAATGTGCTCGTTTTTATTGAAAATGTAACCACTAGGTGGCAGTGTTTCATGAGACAGAGTTAGCGTAGCTGCCCCTGCGCTTATTTGAGCTAGTTGCTAGAAGTTGCTAAATGTCATTGACTTTCTGTGGTTTCTGGTTGTTAGTGATTAGCAAAATTAGGCTTCATGAAACCAGCTCCACGGGGACACCTGCTGGCCAATTTTGTTATCGCTACATGTTGTAGATGCTGTTCTGTGAAACAATGATTCAGATAAGCCCAGCACAATTTTAAACAAAGTTCCTCACTACACCAGGCGATCAGTAATTACGATCAACAGAACACAGGGTTCCAACTGTTTTTGGATTCAGTTGGCTTTGGTTTTTGATCACAACCCACAAAGTTTGGTTGACATTTACAATTTCTAGTTCTACAACATCACAACAAGCATCAGTTCTACACTCTCAGCCAAAGGTAAACGCTGGCATAGCATTAGGTTCTAGTTTAAATTAATTAAAAAACATATATTGAAATGGAAAAAAAGACTAAATATGCTCTCCTCCTATATTAAAAAAAGTAACGTTTGTTATATTTTCATGGGCTTATTCTGACCAATCATAATAGTCCATTTCACATACATTTTAAAATAATTCTCTGTTGACAAGCGTCTGTCATCATCTATATGACAGAAATCACAGAATACGATTATTTATTTAATTACACTTCTAGTGATTCTAATGTTTAAGAAACTACATTTGTCTGCGCAATCTACAGCAAAGTAAGAGAGACAGTTTTCTTTTGCACATGCTCGTGTAATATGTCATTTTACAGATTAATGCAAAAGTAATCAGTGTTGGGAAGGTTACTTTTAAAATGTATTTGACTACAGATTACTGAATACATGCCCCAAAATGTATTCCGTTACGTTACTCTGAGTAACGCAATGGAATACATTGGATTACTTAATGTATTATCATGCTTTTTACAACTACATGAATGTACTCTTGCTGTGTGATTTTTTTTATTTTTTTTACTATTACTGAAGGTTACTCGTTATACCAATACCAACTAGATTTTTAAATCCTAATATAAAATGAGTAACAGTAGGGTGGACATTAGGTAAGCCTGCACTTTTTGCAGTGATCTCGTATAGAAAACTATTCCGTGCGTATATAAACAGGTCCGCAGCTCCGAACCGTAGTAAAGGGACCTCTGGCTAATAGGTCGACTTCCGTGTCAGGCCGAAAACTATCTTTACTTATTTGGGTCAACTTTGCCCAGCGAGACAGAGAGAGGCGTTGAAAGGCTGCTCCAAAAGAACTTATTGTTTCGAGAGAAAAAAACACGAGCGCAGCGTACAGTCGAGTCTTAATAGCTTACTTACAACTGGGCTTGTCAGGCACTCTTCTTGGCTGCAGTGGTTATTATGATATTTACATGCTTCCATCTCCCGTTTCTGCTCGGTGACAACTCCTTTTTCTCCCTCCCTCGCTCACAGACACATAACGGGTATGGCAGTCCATTCTCCCTCAGCATGGACTACACTACCCATGAGGCCACATTCTTTAGAGCATTGCCTGTAACACTCTGCCTATTGCCTTCAATTAAAAATCAAAATTAAATATTTTTTGAATAATAATTTGTAAAAATATTTCATCAGGTCATTATGAGGGCCACAAGTAGAGGTGACATGAGCCACGAGATTGAGACACAGGCATACAGCCTCTTAATGCGTGTTTTGTTTGGTTTCCACCACCATGGAATTACCAAAAATAGAGAGGGTAGAGACTAACATATGAAACAGGAAAAGACCCTGTGTAATCCATTTATTTCAACAAAGTAACTGTATTCTGAATACCACCCTTTTAAACGGTAACTGTAACGGAATACAGTTACTCATATTCTGTATTTTAAATACGTAATGCTGGTACATGTATTCCATTACTCCCCAACACTGAAAGTAATGTAATGAGAAGTGTAACAAATTACTTTCTCCTGGGAGTAGTTAAGTAATGTACTGCTTTACTTGTAAGAAAAATGTTCTGTGTAATATTTAAATGACATTATTTTTCTGAGTAATGACCCCAACACTGATCACAAGAATGAAGGGAAATGCGTCCAACATGCATAAACATTTGACCTGACAGCATGTAATTAATCGGCACAATGTATTTGATTTGATTTGCTGCTTGGTGATAGTGGTGACTCTCAAAGCAGAGCCAAGGAGATTTGATAAGAGAATCAAGAAGTGATGCTGAGAATGGAATCGGAATCTCAAAATTCTTATCAATCCCTAATCACATCCCTAAGAAGTCGTTCGGACCTCTGTGCCAGACAGCAGGAAGGTCTAAAGTTTTTCAATGTCTAATGTCTTTGTGTTTCCCTGATGAGCATCACTAATAAATAATACAGATTTTTGCACACAACTTTTATTCCTTGAATTATTTTTCTATTGGCAGCAAAGAATTTTATTGTTCTACTAGCACACAGGAGACATGCCCTGTACTTGCTGACCTCATATCAACTCTTAACTTGGACTATGTTGGAATTCTGCCTTTATATCTCAAACCTTTAAACAGCACCGAGTCTGCACCAGAGAGCATAAGAACTCAAAGTGTCTGGAGCAGCTTAGCCTCATTTATTAGAGGCAATCAAGTCTTATTTTTAGATCCAGTTTAAAGTTTGCGCTTTTCCACTCTGATTGAGCGCTCAAAGTGCTTTTTACAACTTGCCCCATTCACCCACTCAAGCAAGCTCTTTTTTTCTATGCTGTTCCTATGTAAGTACTTTCTAACATTCACACACAACTTTCACAAACACACGCACTGATATTGTTTCATGCTTAAATTTCAGATGTACTGCTACACAATTTGCCTCACTGTTAGAAAAGCCAAATGACAAACTGAGACTGAGCAGAGGCAGAAAGTTTGACCTTGTCTTGCCAGAGGTGTAAATGGGGAAGTCTGTTGTGCCTTTATACACTGCCTCCTAGTGACACAACCTGAGGAGTTGTTTAAACATAGCAAAACAAACAGGGGTGAATGTACATGCAACAGGTGTGTGCCATGATTAGTTGTTTCATCATAAATGGAATGGTGCAAACATGCAGACTGGTTGGGGATTGAACCACCATCCTTGTGATTAACAGATGACCTGCTCTACCTCTTGCAAAGCCAGCTGTGTCTCCCCTGATAGATTTTCTCATATAAAATTTGTAAGTATAGCTGTGTATTTGCAAATGATGGTCCTTGTTGCACATTAAGCGTGTTTCATGACTGCTTTCAATGCAGTGAAAGCAGAGGCATTGGCAGCTTGTCAAGTGTGCTAATCTCCTTCAACATATGATGCATTTTTCCGCCGTTGTTGTCATTCTGACTATAAAATGCAATTTTAAAGATTCTATTAAATGAAGATATCATTATCTTTAATGTGAACAAAAAGATTTTATATGAAATAAAACTGAGCAAAATCTTTTCATCTTTCTTCATTCCAGGATGTCACTCACTTTATTTTGTGTTAGCAGGAACTTCATGTTCAGCTCAGTGTGATTGACTTCAAATGTGAGAAATCGTTACACAACTGAACCAGCAGTAAACATTAAAGTGAGCAGAGAGACTGAAAAACAAAGAAACTCTTCTTCATCATGGTTGTAGAAAACTGTCACACAGAGCTGAGCCGAGGAGGACACCTGGTGGACAAACATAGACATGACAAGAAGAATCACTAAAGCGCAGAGGAGCGACAAACAGCTGAAAATACTTAATGAAAAGGATTCTCACGCACCATAAAAAGACTCATCTTACAAAGTCTAACAGTCTTTTATTATCTGTCTGTATAATGTGACCTTATGTGACCAACATGTAAATATAAAGACCGCGGCCCTATGGGACTGTTGAGGATTGATCACGTGACACGAAAAGCGGGAACCGCTAGCTTAGACGACGTAAGCTTCATGTTTGATTTGCACTTAGCCGAGGATTTTAGTTTGGTGATCTTATATGAAAATATTTCAGTTGTGAAGCAGCAATGAGTTCAGCTCA
>NW_024586554.1:0-1514 GCF_018398535.1 Haplochromis burtoni
TGACATTTGTGAAGTTTTATTTGTGTAGCCAAACAAATTTCAGACCCAGTAATCAATAATGTTCAGAAGTTTGATTTCTTAATCATAAAAGAGGCGTGGACTAAAACTGGAATATAACCACTTTAAAGTCCTCTTTGGTCATATTTGGCTTGAAGTTGAATAAAATGTGTTTCCTTTATCGTGTGTGTGTGTGTGTGTGTGTGTGTGTGTGTGTGTGTGTGTGTGTGATTAAAGAAAGCTCTGATATTTATTGTCACCATGTTGTGAATTTACCTAAAAGTCACCTTAAACATTCTGCAGATGCTGTGTGTTTATTCATCCTGTCTTAAATCTAACCCCAATTTTTAACATTGTTTCATGATTTTATTTGTTTATTTATTTCATAGTTTTAAAGTTATGACTTGAGAGATGTTTTTTTTAATTAGCTGCTGGATATGATAAACAACGATCAAGTATTAATATAAATACCTGCCTGTGTATCTGATATATTTGCAGTATTAACTTCTGCTCTGTGCTCTTGCTCAACTGAATGTATTTATATGGACTTCGTGTGCACTACCGACATAATTAACATGTACTGTAGTCCTTATCACATTACAGTGTTTGCAATAACACAGAGAACAATTATCAATAACATCTCTTATTATTCCCCAAATTAAATAATCACAGACATGAATGAATTTAGCTTCTACTAAGAGAAAAGAAACTTGGCTTTTAATGACTTAAAGGTTCTGTTTTTACTCCACAGCAGCTTCAGCTCATGTCAGAGGAATAACCAGTGTGCAGGAATTTAAGAAATAATAGTTGATGGAGGTGTAGATTGATTGTGGATCACTAGTGTGGGAAGCATGACTCAACTAGCAAACTAACAACATCATTTTTTGACTGACAGCTTCTTTCGGTTTAAAGTTTTTGTTGAAAAATGTTTTCACGACGCTGCAGATTTCTGATGTTCTGTGTAAATGTAAGCATGTGACAATTTGATTATTTCTGATAGAAAAGTTGTGTGAAACTTAAGTTCTAACTGACTGAACCACCTCATGTTGTGTAGTTATCTGGATTTGATGCTGATTCATTATATAAGATATAGAGTTCGCTTTTTTAATGGAAATGAAATGTGGGCTAAAGAAAATAAAGTTAAAAAGATTCGTTTAGATAACATATGTGTACAATTGATATATTTTAACCATATGTATGATACATATTACAGAATGTAACACCTGCATATCTGTAAAGAAATGACTTTGATTTTGCCTCCCTGACAACATTTCTTTAGAAAGCTGTGCCTCGACGCTCCCTCTGCTGGTCGGTTACAAACTTTGTTTTACAAAAAAATCTTCTGTTCACAAAGTAACTGTGACAAACTGTTCGTGTGTGAGTACATCTATAAACTAACACCCACTTTTCCGCATGACAGAAGAGGTTTGGTGACAGGAGACCTGCGTCTCTGTGAGCGGCCAAAACTAAAACAGCTCTAACAACTAAAAGCGCTCAGCTGTAGTAAGAAATGAATC
>NW_024586554.1:2379-4454 GCF_018398535.1 Haplochromis burtoni
ACCTGTCCAGGGTGTACCCCGCCTTTCGCCCTATGACAGCTGGGATTGGCTCCAGCGCCCCCCGCGACCCTGAAAAGGATAAGCGGAAGCGAATGGATGGATGGATGTGTTCATTCCCGCCCTCTATCGCAATCTGCATACGTCAAATCTGCCTTTATTCAAAGAACAGAACAAAAACCATTTTGCGTCATTGTATGTACAAAGCAAGTGTAAAATAAAGTGGCAAATGTGAACTGGGATACTGTTGTGAGTGAAATATGACCCGCATCTGTTCAAATGGATTTTAGATCCTCAAAATCAATAAAATAAAAAAAAATAAAAAAAGTTGTGGGGAAACTACACATCTTGTCTGTGTGTGTGTTTTTTATGGGACAGAGGTGACAGAGGTCAAGAAGACCCCGACCCTGTCATGGGAATCTATTCTGTGTGAAGATTGCACTGAGGCACTTTGGACTGGATGATTCTGGGTTGGTCGTCTATGTTGGAGATGAAGTGCCCAGAATAAGCTGCTTTGTAAATGTGCGAGTAATGAAACGCACTTTGAGTGGTCAGTAGAACAGTATGAATGTAAGAACATGACCTGGCTGTCTATTGATGCTTGTAGTTTGTACCTGTAAGCACAAACACCCACAATGTAACAGATCTGACCTTTTAATAATGGCACCACGCTGAGTGTCTTGGGCAATGCATGATCATCGAAGACTGCATTCTCTCTGAAGGCCACCAGATGGCGATAGTTGCAAAAAGACACCTCTGACAACGTTCTTCATTTTGCTGCCTGAGTTCTGTTGTGCTCTCTCTGGTTAAGTAACTTTATGTCTCTGTTTGTAGCTTCTCTTAATTTTCGTTGCTGTAAAAACGAGTAACTGCACTTTGACCCTCATAGCCTCTCTGCTGTGTTTCTTTCACTCTTTCAGACTAGAAAGCTGAGTCTGCACAGGACGTCACTCTGACATGTCGAGCTCCAAACAACGACTTCATAGTTATAGAGTGAAGAAGAGCTGACCTGGAAGATGAACGTGTGCTTTAGTACTGAGACAAGCAGCTTGATCCAGAAAACCAGCATCCATCTTTTAACAACCGAGTGGATCTACAGGACAGACAGGATGGAGACGTGTCTCTGATTCTGAAGAATGTCACAACTTCAGATGCTGGAAAATGCAAGTAGCGTGTCTTCGGGAGAGGAACAAGCTGGAGGAAGAGAGCCCTTTTGAAGACTCCCCCATCAGCATCATCGACCTGAGAGTTGATCCTCCAGGTGAGTGAGTAGAGTTGGGTGTGTGTGTGATCAGAGGTGAAGCTGCTTCCTGGTTGTTGATGTTGTTGTTTAAATGACTCAGATCAACCCAATTTTATGTCAGATTAAAAAAAACCAAAAAAACAATCTCTTAATTCTTTGTTTTCACATTCATCAGATCCCAATCAGCCCAAATATCAAAGAGAAATTAAAAATGCCATGAAAGAGTTTGAGTGTCAGGAGGTTAAAGTAAAAGTTAAAGAGACGTTAGCTCAGCAGCTGGTCGAGACTCTATGATGTACGTTTAAACATAAAACCTGAAAATGTTTCCTGGATTGTTTGTTGACATTTTACACCAAAGAAAATTTAAAAATAATTACAAATCTTTTTTTGGCACTTCTTAATGGCATGTGTGACATGTCTGCACATGTTTCACTTACATGATTGGAAAACCACAACTGTATTTACCCTGAGTGCTCAGTGTCACCTCTGAGAAGCTGAAACAGCAGGAGACTCAGATCAGCTGGAAAAAACTGAAACATTTCAAACAGACTCAAGTTCAACTGGAAGCTGGTATGAACCCTGCTTCTGTCGTTTACGTCTTTTTTTTCAACAACAGCAGCAACAATAACAGCAACTGGAAGACCAACTTTCAGTCCTTCATAGACACGGCTGTTTATCTTAAAGTGCCCCCTGGTGGAAGTTTGTGGTCATTAAGTTTTAGTTTAATGAGAAGCTGATTTAACTGAAATATGGAGTTTATTCACAAAGCACCAGGAAACAACAACAACCAGCATCTGAAGGCTCTTTTACAGTAAAAACATTTTAATCAGAAACT
>NW_024586555.1:0-4451 GCF_018398535.1 Haplochromis burtoni
ATATATATGTATATATGTATATATATATATATATATATAAAACAAAAACTGCCACTGACTGCCAAGATAAATTATTTCCATTACCATATCACATTTTCACTTCATCTTCAAAACCTTAGTACCAGTACACCTAACTTTTCGACTAGTTTAAAAGCCTCTAAGCCCAGGTTCGCCCACCTTGCTGGTCAACTGTAGCCGTTATCTGTCCAGGACAGCGGCCTGATTTCTAAGCCCTATGTTAATTTATAAGCGCTTCCCGCAGCTCGACAGGAAGCCCAGCTTATCCGACATATAAGACTTACGCCTTAAAGCTTTACTTAAGGCTGACGTAACACACACACACACACACATATCCCACCAACTTCAAACATACGTCACAACAACTTTGAACTTCACCCTAGAATTAATCACAATAAATTTTGTCAAATATCCCAAAATTTTACTTTTATTTATCCCAAATTACCCAAAATGATCATGGACGTGTCACCTGAAATTTACTTAACAGATTTTATCATTTAGTTTAATTTCACCACTACTGAGCCAATTCATCCTCAAATTTGCTTTTTCTTTGAACAGGCTTGTGCCTACCTTTAAATCTTTTAGACTGGTCTGTTGTCTGCCTCATATCAGATCGTACCTTAAGTCGCAAAAGAATCCGGGTTACTGGCACCAAGTATTAAATCCCGTTCTTTATATTCTTTAATGGCCAAGAAAGACCCGGCTCAAAGTGATCTAACTCAAAAGATGATCTTTAATTTTTACATTTTGCGGAAAATGGAGTTACATACTCCCACTGTTCCCTCTCCGCTTCAGCCCACAGTGACTATGAAAATAAGACCCCCCCAGGTAACAACTTGATACGCAGTTATGATCAGCTTCTCCCTATATAGGTTGTCCTTAGTTTTCACTCTAATTATTTATGTTTCTAGCTGCTAGTATACCTGCATACCTATATTATACCTATATTCCTCCATTTCTCTCAGGCAATGTGTTGATTTTCTTCAGCAGCTCTCTGACCTCAGAGGGATCCTTGTTTCTGCTGTTAAAAACATGATATCTTCCACGGCACTGAATAATTAAGTCATTGAGATCTGGATGTTTGATTGCTTTTTCTATGGTGTCCTGCTTCACATCATCTTCATGGATTACCAAGTAATCAGCTGCTTGTTCACCAAATATCTTCTGAATGATTTTTACAGTTTTTTTGTTCTTCTTTGGTGAATCTGTTTGGTTGGATCATAACCAGTCTAGTAACAAACAAATTGCCATGAGTATATAAATATATACAGCAGCAGCTCCACTAAGATAAACATAAAATATTGAATGAAATAAACCAACACATTCATCTTAATATATACATAACATAACATATGACTCAAACTATACCAATGTTACATCTCTCACTCCAAACACAGAAAGAACTTAATTAAACACAGTGAGAATGTCATACGTAGCAGAAACATCCACTCTAACTGTGAACAAAGGGACTTTGGCGCCATTGTGTGGCCGAATAAAATGACTACATAATGGCGGCAGATGCCTCCAATCACAAGATGAAAAATGTGCTGCTACAACGTGGTAGAAAGTAACTAAAGCCGCGGCAAACATCAGGATCAGAAAATAAACATATTTAATACATTTTTAAAGAAAATGACTTCCAGTCATGAACTTAACTCTTGGAGCATCACCGTGTAGGATGGCAAATAGGAACACAGCTTACATGATGAGGCAAAACAGAACTAACACGGAAAAACAATCTCCCCTTCTGGAGTAGCAGCACGGTACCCCAAACTTCTGCCTACGTCATTTCCCGCGACTCCACCCCACACAATATTCCAGAACATAGACATAAAATCTCAGAGCCTTTTATACAGCCCCAAATGTGGTTACACATTTGCTCCCCAAAAAAGGCTCCCTAATCAGTTTCAGGAGGTGACTTGCTTTTGTTCTCATTATCTCCGTCTTCCGATGGCACGGCAGGTAAAACCACCAACCGAGCAACTGGTCTGGTGTAGACACGTCCATTAACGTTACATCAGCAGATCTGACAAGTCCATCATCACTACGATGAATCTTGATCACATGGCATATTAGCCACAAGGCTTGAGGCAGCTGCGGATCTGTAACCATAACAACTGCCTTTGCCAGAGGTTCAGGAGGAGTTGACTGCCACTTCTGCCTCGCCTGTAAGCCCGGTAAGTATTCTTTGATGAATCTGGCCCAGAACTGATCAGCAAGAACCTGTGAGTGTCTCACAGGGTCCACATCGGCGATGTTGGTGGAAACGTAGCCTAATGGCTTTACGTTAAGGATTAATTCCACCTCCAGCAGAACTGTAAGGAGTACCTACTTGTGAAGAGATTCGAAACCCACACAGGTGTGGAGAGCTGACTTCACAGAACGTATCTCCCTCTCCCATACAGTGGTTTGCAAAAGTATTCGGCCCCCTTGAACTTTTCCACATTTTGTCACATTACAGCCACAAACATGAATCAATTTTATTGGAATTCCACATGAAAGACCAATACAAAGTGGTGTACACGTGAGAAGTGGAACGAAAATCATACATGATTCCAAACATTTTTTACAAATAAATAACTGCAAAGTGGGGTGTGCGTAATTATTCAGCCCCCTTTGGTCTGAGTGCAGTCAGTTGCCCATAGACATTGCCTGATGAGTGCTAATGACTAAATAGAGTGCACCTGTGTGTAATCTAATGTCAGTACAAATACAGCTGCTCTGTGACGGCCTCAGAGGTTGTCTAAGAGAATATTGGGAGCAACAACAGAGATTGCAGTAACGTGTTACAAGTAACGCGTTACTGTAATCCAATTACTTTTTTCAAGTAATGAGTAAAGTAAGGGATTACTATTGCAAAAAAGGTAATTAGATTACTGTTACTTTCCCGTAAGCACGCTGCGTTACTGCGTTACTAAAATCTTGATTTTTTTTTTTTGCGAGAATGTCTCATGACAGTGACGTAAGCGAGTGCGACATTCGTGGCAACAGCTGTGTGCAGATCAACAATGGATAATATATCTGTTAAAAAGTCCTCCGGCCAGGGCATGCATTACCTACATGGGAGGAGCATGATTCCCCCAGAGGCCAAGAGCCAATCAGAGTGCTCACCCGTTCTCTCCTTGTTGTGGCAATTAAAAGTGTAGTCTGCGAGTAGCGCTGCTGCAAGCAAGTTGTGGACTTGAGTTGAATCGGACTAAGGCGGGCAAGTGTGCGTTCATAGAACCAGTAAGTCGCGTTGGGAACGTATCTTATTTCTGTTACTGTGAATGTACCAATGTAGACATCTGTTACTATTGCCTTGAGTTAGCAGCTATGTTGTAGGAATAAGTAAATAGTAGCCTGACTCCACAGGATATTCCTCATTTCTAAGTTGCTTCAGTTATTGTGGAGAGTTAATGTTCCCAAAGATTTTACCTGATGGAGTTACTAAGTTAGCATACGAATCCGTTCTTGTTCATAAAGCCTGCATACACATGGCGGCCTTTGAGTGAGCAATTGTGTCCACTAGAGGGTGGTGTTGACTCACAAATGAAGGAATTGACCTAAATTGATTATGATTCTGTGTTTATGCCATCCTGTTATGTTATTACTCTAAGCTCTGTTTCTGGTATCAGGATCTGCCCTTTTGTAATCTGGTATTGTGTTCTCTGTAATACTGAAGTATGAGAAATGCAAGACAAGCAAGAGAGATGTTTATGTTATTTCTTATTTGTATTAATTACAGAACCACATCCTTACTTGCCAGCGAGAGTGTGTGTTCGATGTGGGCTCGTGGCAAATCTGACATCATTCCCCGTCTCTGACCGGACATTATTACCAGGGAACAGTACTGAATCACGTTTCAGAGATAGTGGTCCACGGCGTCCGCTATAACAATATCAGTGCGGGAGAGAGTATGAGCGTGCAGCGTTTAAAGCGTGGAAGTACTGACCTTACTTTGAGTTTGATTCTGTAAAAAGTGACAAAAACATTAGCGTCCGCTGTTTACTGCGTGGGAAGAAAACTTCTTTTTACAGCAAAAAAAACCCCCTTAACTTCCGAGCCAGCACCGATTACGCTGCAACGGAGTGGGAAACTCACAGACAAACTCGCGGATTCTTCAACTGACTGTTGCGGCACACCTGCACCAGGGTAAACATCTGCCCGCTTTACAGGTGAAAATAGAGCAACGGGACCGCCGAGTCTTTGATTTTATTTATTTTCTTCTGTGTTTCACTTGCATTTATTTGAAAGACTGAGTGTTAAAACATACCCTCTTACGGTGTGTTCACACCGAACGCGATAGAGGCAGGCGGAGCGTCAGGTTTACATGTAAAGTCAATGGAAAGGCGCGCTGACCCGCGATTGCGGCCCCCGCGAAAATTCGGAAGCGTTTTGGCGTCGCGAAAACGCAAAAACGCCAGAAACGCGCGTGAGTGTAGCGCGTTTCA
>NW_024586556.1:0-4444 GCF_018398535.1 Haplochromis burtoni
TTTACTGGAACACACTCAGCTGTGAGCTGTGCTCAGATTTAGTGTCAGCAACAGAAAATATTGGAGAAAATCAGTGAAACAACACGACTGACATGACAGCAGGAAGAAGTGAGGCCTTAAAGACGGAGCTAACAGATCATCACTGGGATGAAGTGTGTGCTGACGTTCCTGATCAGGCACACAGTGTATCTGAAATCCATCCTCAGAATCACATCATAAACTCTGTCCTGTTAGGAAATGTTGCTTAAAGACGAGGAGAAAGAAAAGCTGTGGATGACTAAAGGTCTGCAGACGACACGCAGGAAGAAAAATCCACTTTAGAAGCAGTTTTTACTGCAGAGCAGCAGAGACAGTG
Source organism: Haplochromis burtoni (assembly GCF_018398535.1). Classification (NCBI taxonomy): domain Eukaryota; kingdom Metazoa; phylum Chordata; class Actinopteri; order Cichliformes; family Cichlidae; genus Haplochromis; species Haplochromis burtoni. Next base: position 356 of record NW_024586556.1, read on the forward strand.
AAGGCAGCAGGATCCCTCCTTCATCAATGTTCACAAACATCAGAGAAATGATCTGTGAAACTATGTGTTCTGTTTACTGATCAATAGAAATGATTGGATGAACAGCAGTGTGGTTAGAGGAGAAACTACGACTGATGCGGTGATGGAGACGGTTGGAGGAATAAGAGAAGCCAGAAAATGATGAGTGTTGTTGTTTTTCTATTGATCTACAGAAAGCTTTGATCCCATCGATCACAGTCAGTTATTGACCACAGTGGAGAAGTGTGGGACCAGCTGTGTGGAAAACAGACGACAATGTGAGCAGATTAATGACACTGTGTCAGGATTTAGAGAGGTCACATGCTAGCCCGGGACCTCTGATTGGTCCACAGCTTTTTCTGCTTTATATTCATGATGTTTGTGATGTTGCTGGTTTGTTCACATGTGTTATTTCTGCAGATGATCCAAACTGATTTTGTGTGCAATCTACATCAAACATTAAATTCACTCAGGAAATAAATATCTGTTCAATATCAGTTCAAAGAGCACAAACCAAACCCTGTGGTTCAGAACAATCAATTACTCACAGTGACACAGAGTGGCAAATCCACAGTGTTAAAAAGCTTCACCAAGCTTGTCACATGTTTACTCCATGTTTCTATCTAATGGAAGGCCCAACAGGTCCGTCCCATCTACCAGGTTTCATTTGTATTATAGTTCTTCTGGGTTCAGAGCAGCACAAGAAGGGCCCTGGACTCACTGGAGCTTTTTCATTTCATTTCCTGTTTTAATTTTTATGACAAACTGTAGAAAATATGTTTATTCAATCTCCGTCTATAATTTCATCATTAAAACTTAACCTGGCAAAAATCTCAGGTTCACATAAATCTGAGCTGCACCCCTTATGATCCCTGCACAAGCTTATTTCTAATCCTTCGAAAGGACACTACCTACGGGTAGATAGCGTCCTTAGTATCCTTCAACGGACAGGTTGTCAGGAAGTGAGCGGCTGTGGACAGCCTTTTTTTAAATAGAAACTTTATTGAACAAACAGTGAGTATACAACATAACAGGTGGGCTGTGGATAGCTTTCTAGCCTTCGTTCAAGTCTGCCCTTACTTCCTCTACTTTGTTTTTCTAGTTGCTAACGCCATAGCACGAAAACTTTAAAATGGACCCAGAAATGTCGCTCCGTTTTCTTGTACATTTTTAATTCTTGATGAGCTAGAAAAACCTTATCGTCGTTGCCCGCATGTTTTGTTAGGCTCATCAGAGACAATCATATCCAGGTAAAATAATTTCCTTTAATCTACACGCATTTAGGAGTTACAGTGAACCCCGTTTCACGAAAAATTCAAGTTACGAAGGCACTGAACGGCAATATTTCTGCCCGTGTTACGGCAACATGCCCTAGTAACGAAATCCGCTGTCTCTGATTGGCTGAGCCTACAATGCCCACAATGCCTTCCGAATCATGTGACAACCCCTTGGCTTCCGTACTTGCGCTTTGCTGTTCCAGTTGAACGACGTATTGTTGTTCTAGTTAGCAATTAGCCTATCGTTCAGCATCAGCTTCGACTTGTGAAAATTTTCGACTTACGAAAGACCCTCAGGAACGGATTACTTTCGTAAGTCGGGGTTCCACTGTACCTAGCTCATCACATGGATAATTGAATTCCAGATCAACTGGCATTGGTCGAACAGATGTGTGGTAGACTTGCTTTTCAGGAGCCGCTACGACAAACCAGGAAATAAACACCAAATATTCCATGTGTGATATTTGTGAGGTTTCCTCAAACACACTCCATCAGTCTTGTGGCTCTTGAACAACAACATGTTTAAAAACGTTGCGAGTTTACCTGGTGATATTCCCATGCAGGAGGCGATCGCGACAAAAGCAAACAATTAGCACCACGCCGACGCTGTTCACAGGACAGCAAGAGTAAACGATCGGGAGAATCTTGTCGTCGTTATCGTTCCCCTCGCACGTTTTATTTCTCTGATTTCAGCGTTTTTGCTGCACAACTAAAGCGAGCAGTTTACTTTGTGTGCACTCAAATGGAGTCGAGTCAACTAACCTGTGGCCATAGACTACAGGCAGATTAACTCCTGAAACACATCTGCACCACGTTTGAATTTGTTTCATGCACAATATATTTGGAACTTTCTATTTTTTCTGTTTTTGTGTCTTGCAAATAAAACTTTAAAGTAAATGAAATTGTATTATATATTTCTTTCTGGCCTACATCAGTAAGAAATGCCAAATTATATACACAAAGTTATAGAAGTCCCCACTCATTCATGATGATTTCAGGATTTCTTCCCACGACAAAGAAATACGTCTTGAACAAATATATGACACGTTCATGTTTCACTCGTGTTGTAACATCACATCCTGTAAGCAGAGTCTGCCTGTTTCTCTGGAAATGACCATTTCCAGCCAATATAAGTAATTCATGGCTGGAGAGAGTTGGTAGTCATATACAGTCTGTGTAAGTGTGGTTAATATAATAAACATTTGTAAGGAGATGGTTAGTAATAAACAGAGCCAGTGAGAGTGAGTGGAAGGAAGTGAGTGACTCAAGTGTGTCAGTTGGTTTGTCGTCTGTTTTTGAGTGTGGGGGAATTTTTAAAGCTAAGTTAGGAATATTTATAATGTAATTTCCAAAACTTGCATATGACCTTCAAGCTGTAGTAGATCTGCTATCACACAGCAGCTGGAGCAGCCTCAAAAGGAGGTTAGTCCACTACTGCCACCTGTGGCCAAGTGCCATAGCCTACTACTAGATGAACTTGTGACACAGCTGCAGTAGAGGCTGAGTGGCTGCACTCACATCTGGTGCAGTCAAATCGACCCACAAACACGTTGAAAGAAGCAATGCCAGCAATGTGGGTTGTCAAGGCTAAAACCAATCATCAAGCAAAGTTAATTCAACAGTGTGTGAAACTGTCATTGCCAACAAAGAGTATATAACAAAGTATTTTGAACTTTTTGTTATTGACCAAATACTTATTTTCCACCATAATTTGCAACTAAATTCTTTAAAAATCAGACAATGTGATTTTCTGGGTTTGTTTTAAACTCATCTTGTCTCTCATAGTTGAGCTACACCTATGATGAAAAGTCTCATCTTTTTAACGTGCACAGTTGGTGGCTGACTAAATACCTTTTTGCCCCACTGTAAGTTGGAGCCCCAGGTGTTGAGAGGCAGGAAGGGCTAGATGTATATTTCTTATTTGCATACTCAGGCTTTTAATGATTAACAGAAACACTGGATGATGTTTAAAAGGTAAAATGTCTGTTCGTTTGGTGCTCCTAAGAGGGCAGGCTGATGGTCTATAACAGCCAGTAACTGACCAAAGGAGTGCGGCAGCTGATTTAGCACTGACTTGAGCACAGGACTCCAGCTAAGAGGGAGAAGCTGAAAGACTGAGCATCACACTGCAGGGGAAGCTGTGGGACAGCAGGCTGAACGAAACACGTTCTTTTGATTCACATTAAAATACGTGCGAAAGGAGGGACTGCTAGGGTTGAAAATGATTAAATAAAGCTGCTTTATTATTTTTACACAATGCAATGTGCTCATAAATCAGTTGCTGCTCCATGCTTTGAGGGTCAGAAACGTTGTTCAGGGCTATGACTGATAGAGAATTGATGCAGGAGCACAGAGGGTCTCTTTGCTACATGCTTACATCACACCAGATAACGGTTAGAAGGATATTTCTGGGCCAAAGGGAGTCCAAACAGAATCTCCCGAACTAGATAAATAGAATCAGGATCATATTAAATAATCAGGGCTAGGCAGAGAGTTGTTTCTGTCTCTGTCATTCCAGAAAAGGAGCAGGTAACGAGGGACGTGAGCGTAAGAAGGAGGCTCGAAGGGAGACAACAGGACGGCCACATCGGTTCCAGAAGATGACAATAATCCTAATAATGTGTTATTGTTGGGGTATAAAACTGCACATGTAAAACTGTATGATTCAGGGTCATCCTGAACACAGACTGCTGCACTCGGTTTGGGCTCACGGGGGGTTAGTGACCTTGTTATCTGAAGCTGTAGCTGTTCTTAATGCTCCAGTGGAAGCATGGAAGCCATGAAACAACCCCCC
>NW_024586557.1:0-1906 GCF_018398535.1 Haplochromis burtoni
CATTTGTCGGCTGCATTCGGAGGAGTCTACGAATTTGGACAGCCTTTGTCACATTGCTGTGGCATAATCGACCTACAAATGCGTCCTCAGAAGGATACAGCCCATGAATTTCGACGCGACTACAGACTTAGAGCTTTTTATTGTCATTGTGCAATTTCTTGCACAGCAAAATTGGGTGGCTGGCCACAAAGGTGCAAAAGCAAGAAGGGAAGACAATATACAACGGGTGGGGGGGGGATAAAATAAAAAGCAATATATATGTATACATATATGTGAGTGAAACTATATAGACTGTGTATGCGTAAGAAACACTGAAACAGAAACATTGTGGGTCTGTATATGAGGGCAATTATAAAATATAATAAATAAGGGTGGAGGGGCTATGGTCATTTAGGGTGGAGATGGTAATTTCACAGAGACCAAAATATTGCACCTATCAAAGATATTGCACATGAGCCAAAAAAAATAATTAGCAATTAAGTCCAGGGAGGGGAGTGGACACCAAGTGCGGATCTAGAGAAATTTTCTTAGGGTGGCAAAGAATTCAAATTGGGTGGCAAAATCAAAGCCTTTTTTTCCAAACACACATGCAGGTGGTTACATATGTTTAAAATTATTCAAATGCAGTAAGTATACACCTTTTTGATATAAATACAGTCTATAACTTAATTATTTTCTGTAGCTCACATAATTAAAAACTTTAGTTACATAAAACATGCAAATTTTGATCTCATGTACTGTATAGCCTGTATAATAAATAAATATGTAGCCCAAAAAGAACAAAATCCAGAAAGCTACACCCAGGGGTGGTTCATCTACAAACACAACTTTAACTAAAGTTTCACACTGTTTTTCTTAAAAAAAATAATAATAAAAATAAAAATAATAAAATTGTTACAGGCTTAAATTACACAAAATGTCAGAAATCTGCACTGTCATGAACAAAAATTTATACCAAATTTTTCATGATTTCTTGGATTAACCCTCAGAGGTCCAAAATATAACTGGCCATTTTTGACTCCCTCTGATTTTACATTTGGATGTCACCTTCAAATTGTTTTTTAATGCAATCAACCCATTTGGAGCGCAGAATGGACAAACTTTGGACAAACTGCTTGAAATGCATTGACAGAGACATTTCAGGGATTTTGCAATCAGAGCTGGTTGAATCTCTAAACACCTCGATTACCTCCTTTCAGATACACTGAAGCCTGACCTGCGTCTGAGTGTCCTGGACTTATGTGGAAGACCAAAATCCAGACTTAGTTCTGAGCAGGTTTTAAGATCTTTTTTTTCTTTTCTTAATATAACAATTAAAACATTTAGACACAAAGTGTGAGGAACACTTTGATCTCATTGTTTTTCTGAATGTTTCCAGTTTCATTTTGATTCTATTATTTTCTTCTCTCTGTGGTGATCCTTTGGTTTTCTTAATGTTTCTGTGCCTCCATGTCTGTGTTTGCTTCACTGTTTCCTCTGTGTGGCTCATGGAGGAAGCTTTGATCTGTGTTTGGTGTTTCACTGACTGAACAGACGGCCTTTGCTTCTGTTTGCTTGTAGAAGACTGATTACAGCAGGATTCATAACAGTGACAGCAAACACACGGGCAGGAAACTCAGGCTAAACTACATCGGCAGCATCAAATGAGAACAATTTGAAGCTGCTGTGTCTCAGAAGATGCTCGTCTGTGCTTTCATGTGCTCTCTTATTGATTTTTAACGGTTTTCTTGTTTGACTAAAACAATTCTGTCCAAAATGCTGCTGCAAGGTTTTTAACTCATTCTCATTAAGCTTTCAAAGCTTCTTCTTTGGCTCCCTGTCAGCTTCAGGCTTAACGTCTTGGTTCTTATCTTTATGGTCTTGTTTGTGTCATGTGTTCATTTTGCTTTGTGCTGCTGGCATTTTT
>NW_024586557.1:3078-4440 GCF_018398535.1 Haplochromis burtoni
TCTGAAAGGGATAATTGAGCATCTGAAAAATTCCAACTCTGTACATGACATTCTCCCATCTTGCATCATCAAGGAGGGTTTTAATGTAATTGGGCAACACAGCAGTTACACATGGAGACATAACTGTGGAGACAGGAAGGGATCACAAAATAATATAACTAAAAAATACATAACCCAACCAGGAACTTAGAGTTAGTTCCATGGCTTCGAAAACCCAATGCCCAGCTCAGAGCGGCTAAAAGTAATTTCTTTTAACATTCTTTTGTTCTGCTTCTATATCAAAAGTCTAATTAAAATAGTCATCAGAAAGATATTGTTTGTCATTTTTGGTTTTCTAATGTGATATATTTGACTTTGCTAATGTAATGCTGCCTTCCAAATCATTATAAGAAATATTTGCACATTCTGTATTGAAAAATACCGAATTCTTTCAGAATTTAGTTTTATCTTATCAAAAATTTATCAAACGTACTAAGAACGTAATAAAAAATATAACCAAAAAATGCTTAATTTACAGTTTGAAATGCAGAATAATGAAAATGTATAAATAACTATCTATTAATTCGCCAAGTACCAAAAGGTGTATAAAAAATTACATCCTTTTCTCACATTCTGACAGAAACACATGACATGATTCAACATTATACACATTATTCATACGGACACAAAGACTTCAAAAACAATAAAGAAAATGGTAATAGAAATGTTTTTTTGCCTTGACAACATACATTCGTCTTCATTTCAAACAAGTATTTCTTTTCCACACAGAGAGCAGTCCCATTCTCCAGCCTCCACTTTCCCAAACTGCTCTGTATTCATCTGGAGGCACTGTGTGTGAAACCACCTGGAACAGCTGTCACACTGGATCTGTGGGTGTTCAAAAAAACAACAGAAAACACAACAAATTATTTCATCACTTCATTTCAGATGACTATATTGATTAATCTGCTATTAATAGGTGTTGCATAATGTGTTCCTCAAATATTCAAAAGCAAAAAACACAACAAGCAAAAACAAATGACATGAAGGCTAAGGGTGAGGTATCAAAAGAACTCGGTGAAGTGTTGATATTTAACATAACATACATATTATTTAAGGTCCTGTGTTGTTGAATGCTATAATTTTTTTCACAATTATTCCAAAATCACCTTGACATGACAGCAATAATTACCAATATTTTTAATTAATTCACTGACATCATGTATTTTATGAGCTAGCTGTGGGCATGTATGGAGTTTACAAAGGGATATCATTATGTTGGTTCTAAAAGTTGTGGAAGAGTGTTGTGCCAAAAAGTGATTGTCTGCCAAAAACTGATTTCCAATGTTTCTGTGTATTTTTTATGTGTAATATCTTTACGTA
>NW_024586558.1:0-785 GCF_018398535.1 Haplochromis burtoni
CTCACTAGATTTGTGTTGCTGAGAGCATTACATAAAAACGTCCCAACAACCCATAGCCACACAGCACAGGTTATAGCTATGATGGCGTAGAAAGCTCTCAGCTTTGATTGGTCAACTATCTCCTTTGCTCCGCCTCTTTTCCCTGTCCCTGGACGAATCAGAACACAGAGTACAGACAGGCTGCAGAAAGATATGATTATGATGTAGGGAGCCAAAAGGGAGAACAATGGGGCAATTCTGTAGTTAGGAGGTGATAAATTTGTAGCACATGTCAGTCCAAGGCTCAGCAGCCAAACACAGCAGATGCAGATGTTTCTGATCCTGACCCCACGGGCATTTCTTAGACTCATGTAGGTGATGGGGTGAAGAACAGCCAGATAACGCTCTACACAGGTCAGGAGGTGGAAAAATATCTCTCCATAATAAGCAACGTTACAAACATATAATCCTACAGTCTCACTCACTGAGTGATTAGTGTATTCACTGTAATAGATGAGGAAGCACCCCAAGATCCAGATCAGCTCCATGACAGCAACGTGGTAGGTGAAAATGTCAGAGTGGCTTGCTGTTTTTAAGAAGCGCTGCTGTCGCCATCTTTGGTAGCCCACATAAAAGATGAGGACACAGACAATGAGGAGGAGGATGATTCTCACTGTATAGTAGGGAATGAATTTGGATGGATTTATGGAGCAGATGCCATCGATAATGTAGTTGGAAGTGGAGTTAAGCGACATGTCTGCAGTACGATGTAGGTCTGAGGAGAAGAAAAAATCAGAGGGACAGAC
>NW_024586558.1:2668-4438 GCF_018398535.1 Haplochromis burtoni
GTTAATGTCAGTGTTTTATTCTATCAATCAATTACATCTGACAGTATTCAAATGGCTTTTAATGTAAGACAGGTGTTCATTCAAATTAAGCAGTGCCATACCCCTGTGTGTACATAGAGTAGTTTGATGGGATCTGATTCACAGTATGTGTGAGATGATTTTAGTATGCATAATGTTAGCTTCCATTAGCAGAGTTAACCTTTATAGAGGTTGCAGGCCATAATACTGCGATTTAATGTATACACTGTAAGTGATCATTAATAATTAATACTGGTTTTATTTTGTTTTATTTATCCACGACACCTTAAAGGCTGGTCTGTAAAAATATTGTCCGACATAAGCTCTCCATCAGAAGAAAGTATTATGATAAAATTGAAATTGCAGTATGTAAGCCATCAGGACCACAGTGCATATTCATTTGTGTTATACATAAACATGATAATAACCATAGACTGATTTCTGCACATTTTTATTAACATAACTATAAATAAAGCATGCAGTGTATGATTATCAAGGATGAGTAAATAGTGGGATTTAAAATAGAAAGATCTTTAATGTCAATGTTTAACTCTATCAATCTATTACATCTGACAACCACACAATAATAGATGCAGAGAAAACCACAACAATCATATGACCCCTTATGAGGAAGCACTTTGGTGACAGTGGGAAGCAAAAACTCCTTTTAACATGAAGAAACCTCCGGCAGAACCAGGCTCAGGGAGGGGCGGGGCCATCTGCCACGATTAGTTGTGGTGAGAGCAGGAAGACAGAACAAAAGACGTAATGATTCAATGCAGAGAGGTCTATAAAACTATAGTTATGTTGCAATAGGTCTAGACTACTGCGGAATTCTCATTAAGTATATATCTTCTTCAATCACCTTTCTCACTTACTAAGGGAGGATTCAGGGTCACCTGAACTAGCTGTAACTATATGCTTTACTAAAAATGAAAATTTGAATAATATCCTACTGATTCTATTTATTATCTAAGTTTTTGAAATTCTGGACACCTTTGGCCCAGAAAATATCATCCTGACTTTTAACCAGTATATGATGTGTAATCAAGCTTTGCAAATCCCTCTGTACTTCTCCACATCTAACACAATAATTCAATTCAGTCACAGCACTAAATGAAGCTTTCAACCCTCATTTAATAAAGAGCAAACTCTTTGAAAATAAAAACCATAAAAAACAGCTTTATTTAATCATTTTATTCCTCACAGAAGCTGGTTCCACAGAAGAGGGGCCTGAAAACTGAAGGACTGTGCTCTAATGAGGTGATACAAAACTATAAATGTCATGGTCCATCAGTCCTTGCCGGTCAACTTGCCAAGTCTGTATTGTCTGCTCCCGGTCCCTCGTTTCCCTCTGCTTATGTTTGTATGTGGCATGTTCGTGTCTGGGGGCAAGGCTAGCTGGACCTGGGGTATAGAGTATGTTTGAGGAGTGTGATTGAGTGTACAGAGTCCATTTATGTTTGTCTCTGCATTGGGCGAGTGCCGTTTATTTGTATATGTATATAATAGGGTCAGAATGCATGTTAGTGTCTGTTTGTGCTGTTGGGTCTTAGACTCCAGCTCTCTGGGAACATCTCAGGTTTCCCCAGTCGTGGGGGCCTCTCAAGCCCTCCACACTCCCTGCTGGCTGATGCCCTCAGTCATCGGTGTGTTGGTGGTTCTCGGTGTTCGGGGGTTAGGCGCTCACTCCTGGCTGCTTGGCGGGGCCTGGCACCCGTGGCTAGGTCAGGCCCCTTGTGGGGGTGGGAG
>NW_024586559.1:0-2061 GCF_018398535.1 Haplochromis burtoni
CAAGTGAATTGCACATTTCAAGTATTGAGGTCTATTGCACTGTTGACTATTTACAAAAGTATTGCACAAAAGGTATTGCACAGTGAGGTGAAGAGGCACTACAGCTTAGTTGTTGTGCTGAAAGAGCCTGTTTTTTATATGTAAGGAGGAAAAAGTCAAGTTAGTGTTAAAATGTTGAAAAAAGTACCTGTGCAATCTTTGGAATACAGATAGTGGTTGAAATGACTAAATTATATTTGGTGTATCTAACTTTTTTCCAAATTCGCTCATATAAAATAAGAAAGAACCTTACACTATAGAAATTTAGCACAATTTACAGACAATTATATTGTGTATTTCTACTGTGCTGAGAGATTTCCTTCAAATAAAAAGTATAAAGGGCAGTAAAAAGTTATTCATGTAAAACCTGAAAGATCAACACCGAAATGTACCTGAAAATAAATGTCCGTTTTCTTTCTTCAGTTTCATGGCATACAATACATTGTGTATTTTGGTTTAATAGCTTGTGTGTTTGTATTATTGCTGTAGATTTTACATGTTTTATATATTTTAAAGTTTTAAAGTTGATCTACAGCATTACATCTTATTTTATAATGATGTTATGTGTTAGTATCACACTATTTGTGATTAAACACATGGTGTGAACTAACGCTATGGTTATGTTATATATTGAGCATATGCCCCAATAATACAAAGAAGAAGAAACTGATATATCTATTAAGAATTATGTCACTTTTCCTGGGTCTGTTGACCCTGCGTTTTAAGTCTTAGTTTATTTGGATGTAAATGTTTTTGTTTAAGTTCATTAGGTTAGCTAAGTTCATTTGTTTATTAGATTCCACTTGTGTTTTCTACCCCTGTATTCAGTGGCGGTCTTAGCCTGTTTGGCGCCCTGGGCGAACACTCCATCTGGCATACCACACATGTCCAAAGGTCATGAGAGAGGTTGTACCTTGTCTTACTGATATATGGTATGGTAAACGCATCTGTATCTGTTTAAGTATAAGAGCCCTTTGCTTAGGTGGACCGCTGGACTCCTAGCACTAGCTTTGGGGAGTCGTTCACAGGGTCACATCTTGACCCACATTCACACACACACACACACACACACACACACACATACATACACACACAGAGACTGATATTCTTTGTTCACATGTATGCCTGTGTAAGATGTCATATGTTAATGAACCTATGCATATTCATGTAACCACAATAAAAGGCAGTGCTACAGGGGAGCTGACCGAGAGTGACTGGGGTTCGAGTGGCAGGAACAGCGCTTGTCTCAGTCGTCTCCCTCATGCACGAGATCACACAGAGAGTTCTCCCTGCTTTTGCTAGCTGCAGTAAATTGCCTCGGCTCTTCCAGCAATAGCTTTGTGCCAACATAAACCTAACAGCCATCTCCCTGTACAACTCCTCCATCTAACACACTGTAAACACTACAATAGTTACACCCTTTTTACACACGTTCTTTTCTACTCTGTAATATTCTTGTCAATTTTCTTGATATTTATTTATAATCCCCTCTGTTAATCCTTGATATTTATAATTGAGTGATCTGAATATATTAGTGCTATTTCTTAAATGTGTAAAATCTGTAACATGATGTATTGTTTGGAGTTTAGTCTGTTACTGTTACTATTTTGACCATTTCTTCTTGCAGCAAATGTAACGCACATAATGTCCTGAGGGATTAATAAAGTATTCTGATTATGATTGTGATTGTTTCAGAATACATGACATGCCATTATCCAATGACACATGTGCTTAACTGTATCTTTTGCTCGTTTCTCCTCCTCTTTTTTTCTCTTTTTTCTAAACTGAGCACCTGGCTTTAAACTTTTCTTGTCCATCTTCCATTGATTTTAATGTTGCACTCCAGTATGAACACCTATGCGCCAAACCGAGGATCACCACAACATAACCTAAAAAACCTACACCTTAACTCACAGATTCACTTTGTGTAGGGTTTATTTCTGGGATTTCGGACAACCCAGAATTAAAATCATGAATACATAATGGGCTTGGATTTACAACATTATAAATGAAATGTGCTCT
>NW_024586559.1:3193-4436 GCF_018398535.1 Haplochromis burtoni
TGTATCCCAATTCAGGGTCTGCAGCCTTAAAGGCCGCATTTCAAGGCTGATTACGTCACAGCGAGACAACGAAGGCTGTCCCAATTCAAAGGCTGCTCGAAATGCGGCCCTCAAATGCGTCCTTAATTTCCCTGAATTTTAAGGATAGGTCGGTGTAGCCTTCATGGCCCAAAATATCCCAGATTTCATAGAGCGGCGGTGGTGTGGATAATTTTTCCAAAAAAAAACGGCAGAAGAGTAAACTTTCAGAAGTAAGTACTGAATATTATGTCGCTTATTTATGCGCGAATGTTTTTATAATGAAGAACATTAAACATTACTGTTGACCACATGTCGGCAAAGTTATGTGACATTAGCGATGTTTGTACTAACTTGGTTTTAAAGCCTTTACTTCAAAATATACGCCGTTCAACAGTTGACTTTAAACATACAGAGAATGTGATGATTTTATGTATAATTAAAGTCAGTCATATATCCACAAACACAACAAGCCGAAAGTCAGTGATGCTGCTCGGTTTGCAGTCCTGAATATCACGGCACAAGCAGGATTCACTGCACTGTTAATGTTAGCTATGTTATATTGCTGCCTCTGTTCAGTGGTGTCGAGCTAAACGGACTTTAACGTGTGTTTGAACGAGCTGACGGTTCACTCGTTAAGCTGAAAGAAAGATGCTTTAATCACAGGAGTCACACATGTGTCCACTGTACCATCTGGGACCTCTTCTTGTTTTGTACTAACACAATCCTCCTTCTTTTGTGCTGTTTTGTAGCAGTGTATACACCTGAGACTGTCACCTGTCTGTCTGTCCTGCACTCTCTCTCTTTTTCTTTCTCTCTGATTGTGTAATAAAAGTATGAACATTCATTTATAAGTTACACTTGTGTTTGAATCTTGCAGCTTATCACACATTTGATTTTCATGTGTGACAACTGCAAGTGTCCAGAGTGAGGACAGACTGAGGGACCCACTGCTGCACATCATCTGTGAGGCTTTGCACCCCTGATGATCCACCAGGACAAACTCAGCAGTGTGTGAGGAAGAGGAGGAGGAAGAGCCAGAAGCAGCTGACAGATGGAAAGAATAGACTGTTCCCTGTTTGTGAAGGACTGCTAGGAAAGTTTAACATAACTGTCTGTGCTGAATCAGTCTTATTAGGTAATGTTCAAATAATTGTATCATTCCAGTGTTTTCAGTGTGGGAGAAAGTACTCAGGGCCTTCAAGTTACACACTATGAAAGGCAG
>NW_024586560.1:0-1562 GCF_018398535.1 Haplochromis burtoni
AATTTTAGGTCTCTACGTCCATCCCATGGGGAATGGGAGCAGTAACAAAGGTGTTGCGTTTATATTTTTGTTGAGTGTAGTTTAAAAAAAACAACCCTACAAACAAACAGGAAAACGCCCACAAATATTTCCAAAAACGTAGTGTTGCCTTTATCTGAAGTACTAAATAAACAAATAGGTACTCTCTTTCTGACCAGATACGTGGCAGCGCTTCTGCTATAATTTTGTTCATATTTAACAAAATAAAAATGCAGATATAAGTGTACACATTCATTTTTGACTGCTAGTGAAAACTGTTTTGTTTACAAATAACTCGCTCACTGAACTAAAACAGCCAATCCATCCACATGTTTGTACTCTCTGCTCATAATGGCTGCATATTAATTTTTTTTTTGCTTTTTAAAGAACTTACATACCCAAATGTTTCTGTGGACCAGCGTTCAGTTACATTCACCTGAACATGTCAGAACTTACTCTGAGCAACCTGCCATGTGTTCTGCAGAGATGTTATAGAGGGGTAACTGCCTCAAACAGCTACGCAATGAAGACCTCTTGAACTCTGAGCTCAGATCAACCAGTGATTGATCTTCCGGTAATCCCAAACAACAGCGAACCTTGGACAAAACAAGGTGAGGGTGGAGTCACAAAACAGTGACTCCACCCTAACCTATCAGGGTGGAGATTTCAAACAGAAATCCAAATGTAACAAACTCATGAATCTGCTTCCTACCATACAAAGCATGACATGAAACATATTTTATAAATAAAAGATTTATAAAAGAAAGTTTTGCAGATAAGTATAAAAGATAAGTATCTATAATACTTATCTTTGCAAATTAAGTAGATTTTTTTTAATCTTTTTGCTTAGCTATAGGGAAAGGTAAAGAAGCCCAACTGTAATCCTGCTACACACAACATCTAAATATTTGCTCATAGAATAGCAGTTTTTGGATTATTAAAAAAGTTGTTTTTTCAGAGTTTAAAAGCAAATCTATAATTCTCCCAAACTAGTTTTCAGTCAGTAAGCAGAGGACACATTTATTGCAAATACATGCAATAAATACGGAGACCGTTGGGGACCTAACTGCCTCACAAACAGGAAGAGACGTTTTTACCTGCTGCCATCAAGGAGACGTTATCATATGCTGAAAACAACAAAGACAGAATGACTGGAGTTTCCACCCCCAGGTTGTCAGGCTGAAATAAGACTTTAACTTAATCCTGAATCTATTAATGTAACCCCATTAATGTGATAGATGACAAATCTGTTGTTAGAGTTTGTATTGTTGATTGTCATTTATGCTTAGAAATATTTAACCATAGATGCTTAGAAGTATATAATCATTTGTAGATTGAAAGTATGTCTCATCCTAAGAGGTCTGTAACAACTCTGTGTGGCATGAAGAGGGGGTGAGTTCACTCCCCTACAGAGGAGAGATCGTATCTTCCTTTGCTGATTTATGGTATAGTAAACACACGTATATCTGTTTAAGTATAAGAGCCTTTTGTTTAGATAAATGAACTGCTGGACTTCCTTACTGTGTTATCTAGGATGAGGGGGG
>NW_024586560.1:3111-4436 GCF_018398535.1 Haplochromis burtoni
CTTATGTTTTCCATCTGGACCCCTACACTGAAACATTTAAGGTACCGCACATTATTGTAAGTATGTTTTGTCAAGATTACATTCACAGTTGCTGTTTTGTTTGAATACAGCCAAACTGAACTAACAAGGTTTGGACTCTTTGTAAGTCTTACAAAGATATTACTTGTATAATGCATTAATCTGCACAGTGGCACAGTGTTTGCCGGCACAACATCGTTGGTGAACAAGCTCTTTTTTTCAGGACATAGGATCATATCAGCAACCCTGCAACATACAATCCTTCAGAAACTGCCCCTCTGGCTTTTTCCACTTTAGTGATTAATTCACTAACCCCATAACTTGCTTGGATGGCAAAATCAGTGTCGGCATAAACTTTGTGAAAAGGTTCTAGTAGTTTTTGGTTTTTTCATATATCTTCATTCATATTCATATTCATATTCATATATCTTCTTTATATCTGTTTGGCCAATTTTTTTCCCGTGTCATCTCCCTTGTTGTTCTCACAATTCAACGTGTTTAGTCTCATGCGACTAAACATGGCTTGAGATTATATTCCTTAAGTACAGCAAGTTTCTCCTTACATATAAGGCAGGTGGCTTTTCAACCAAGCTCACAAAAAATACTGCAGAGTCCATCTTTCTTGAAATTATCGGTCTACGGCATCCACTTTCCTTTAGGTTTGGAAAGCAACATTTTCTGCTTCTTCTTCTGCTAATATTACCATTTCTTCTTCAGCTGCTGCGGTTTCTTTGCCCTGCTCTAGTCAAAAACTGCACTTACTTTGGAAATTTAAATGATAAATTACTTAATATTTTTTTTCATTGCAGAAAAAAAACAAAAAGTAACTTCAAGGGCAAAATTGCATTATATATTTTACATCAATTCACAGGCTGGAAGAAGGGGAGGTGCGGGCTGGAAGTGGCCCGGGGGCTGTGACTTTGAGACTAAACACAATAAATAATAGAATATATTGAAAAGTTGTTATTGCTGGTATGTGATTTCCTGGTATATTATAAATGAAAGAAAATTGTACATTTACAGCAGGAGTCGGCAACCCTAGGCACGCGTAGTTAACTGATGGCAAGACCGTAGCTGGACTGGCCATCGGGCATACCAGGCATTTACTCGGTGGGTCGATGGTAGGGTTGCCAACCGTCCCTTAAAAAACGGAATCGTCCCGTATTTAGAAACAAAAGTACACGTCCCTTATTGAGCTAATAAGGGACGCACTTTGTCCCGTAATACAGTGAGAATCAAAAGTAGTCTATAAATGTTAATGGAATTAACGCTTTGTTTGAAAACATAATTCCCAGCCCCTCTCCTGC
>NW_024586561.1:0-4436 GCF_018398535.1 Haplochromis burtoni
GGCGTCAGCCACAACGTTAAAATCCAGCCAATCAGAGCGGGGCAAGGAAAGCTCGGCCGCGTCCTCGGCAGTCCTGTCAGTCTCTCCGCTCCGAGGTGCTGGACAGAGAGGGGCAGCGACGGTCACTGTTCTTTCCAGTGGCTGAGTGTATTGCAGTACGATAAGTCGCGAGAATTACCCCGGATAGGCAGAGCTCCTAATTCTGCCCGCCGCTCTTCTGTAGCACGCCAGCAATATGGTCTCGCCGTGTGTTGTAACTTTATGCAGCGTTGTACCAACTGCTGGTTTAACGTGGGTTGCGGTCAAAGTCAACTTTAGATCAAGCACAGAGGACTGAGACGAGGCTATGGTGGAGGTCGGGTCTTTTTACTCAGCTCCCTTTCAATCACATACAATACCACAGTACCACCTACTGGTGGGAGGTAGTAATAGCTGCTGCTTATTACAATATGGGAGGTAGGGCGCTGTACCCCAGCCAACTAATTCCCCACCGTAGCGTCCTCTGGCCTCCAGCTATTCCAGCAGCAGCACAGCTCCCTCTGACTCTTCGCTCAATAGCCGCCGCCTGCCACCATCTACTCCGCCATCTCTGCTGCCCTGTCTCTCATCCTCTTCTGACCGGCCAGGCCCTCTTATTGGCCTCTGTGACCTCCCAGGTGAGCCAAGTTAGTAATCAGGGAGGGGTGGAGTCTCTCCAGGTCAAGTCAACAATAAATACAATAAAAGCATGCAATAAAACAAGAACAAAACACTGTACAATATTAAAATATCAAAAATAGTAAAACACAGCAACTCATGTACAATAAAAAAAAAATCCTAGATAACTTGTCCATTTCCACCCCGTGACATTCCCGTGTAACTGATATAAGATGCGGTAACCTGAACACAGCTTCAACCGTCTGTTTGTTGAAAAATAGTAACGCGACCGCATTTTCTTGTTAGTAACGGTAACGGCGTTGTAACAATAGGAATAGTAATTAGTTAGATTACTCATTACTGAAAAAAGTAACACCGTTATTGTTAACGCTGTTATTCCCATCACTGGTTGGGGGTCTGATAGTTGAAGGCTCTGCTACCCGTTCTACTTCAGGATCCACAAGTTATGTAGTCTTGGGATAAAGAGCTCTGTTGGAATAACATTTAATTATGAAGCAACCGAGATGAGATAATATAGTAAAAATATGATTTGTCTTTGTTTACTCCTCTGTTACGTTCAATTGACTGATTGATTTATTGACTTGAATTCCAAAATATCGCTTTTTCTCAGCAGAGCTGAAATGTTTGTTTGAAGCTGTTGTTTTATCATTTTTCAAATCTCAGAATAGTTTGGTTTTTTTCTTGTGTGTTAAATAAAGAGTTAAAATATGTTGTGTGTATTGTTCATACTTGTGTCTTTCTTTAGCATAGTACTATAGTATTAACACTATGTGCAAAAGACCATTTTTGGACATGTGAGACGTCCACTGGCTCCTGCTGACATTTATATTCAAATAATTCATCATAATACATGAGTGGACAGTACTGAGACGCCCTGATCATCAGTATATGACTTTAAATTTATCTGCCTGATTGATCAGGTTTTTTTTTTTCAATGCACTCTGTTCAGTGAGGCCTGAAAGTGACAAGAGCTTAAAATATGTCTTCTTTTATGGCCACTATGGCCAGCATTCATTGCATGAATACATTTTTAGTTAAGTATAAACATTTTAGGCACATAGTGTTAATACTATACTACTATACTAAAGAAATGTTTAAAAGTCACATAAACTTGTCGGCCAAAAAATGACTGCACCCAATCTTTATATTGACACAAGTATTAAACAATACACACAACATGATTTTAAACTCTTTATTTAAACACACAAGGAAAAACCACAAACTATCCTGAGATTTCACATAATGAATAAAACAAACAGCTTCAAAACAAGACATCTTCTGGTCAGACATTGCTTCAGTGTTCAGGAGGACAGATGTCCAGAGCCTTTCCCACTCTGGGAAAGTCGATCTTATGCTGCTTCTGCTCATCTCTGCTGAGAAGAAGTGAAGTAAAACCCATTATTATGGATTTCACATTTTATTGTCACCTTTTTATCTTTGAGGTCTAGATTTTTGTATTTGCAAGGTTCCTCACTCGTCCTCTTACAGTCAATGACGTCACACGTGTGGGAGATGGTGTCTTTTTTTTTGTCTTCACACAGAGCCTTAATTGATGCCACCTTCTCTTTCAGGAAACTATTTATTGCCTTGCATGTATTTTCTTTGTTAATCTTTTTCATCATGTCATTGCACGTTTTTGACCCCTCTGGAAGGTTGTGTTCCTTTAATAATTACGCAGTAGACTAAACCTCAACTCATAAATGTTAGTATTTAATTAGAAACACCTTCTTCTGTTTTACCCAGCATTTGTAACACCATTTTTAAAGATTACCTTCATTTTTTCCTTGACTTATGAGTGGTTGGTTCCAGTTGTTCAATCAGGAGGCACTAGTCTGCAGCACCAGTTGGTAAAGACGTCTTTGCTGAGTGAAATTCTCTGAAGCTGGTAAATGGTAACAGTGAATTCATTATGCAGAGCCTGGTTATATGGGCATCTCCTATTAAGCTTATCTGAACAGAAATCAGTAAAGAGCCCTGAAATGAGATACGTACTGTAGCTAATGCAAAATGAGCATACTCACAGAATCTACCATCTACCTTAACACACTGTTATTCTCATGGTCCCATAAATATCTGTAACGACTCAGAAATTTTTCTGATCTTTTAATTGTCTGTTCGTGTTTATAATTTTGAGGCTTTTGAATGGTATTCTTTCATTAGCTTTGTACTAGATAACTTCAGTATAATAGAACTAAAAATATGCAAACCTTTTAATTCCTCGTAAACTCTGATCTTCTTCTGATACGTTTAGAAGCAAACACAAGTGCTAACGCTAACAACATCCAATCAGGATTTATTGGTTAGATCAAAGCTAACATCTGCATTACATGTGAGCACTACACGTTATTTAACATATATAACGTGTAAGATATTTAGATCTTTCTCTTTCCTTCAAGAAGAACTGTAGAAATAACATTACAGAAAAGCAGGACATGCTCAAGCAAAACATTATCAAAATGACGAGTCCAAAGACTGACCTGTGTGCAGCTGAGGGTCATGCAGAAAGGAGAGAACAGACCTGTGGAGGCAACAGAAAGAAAAAGGACACAGATTCCTCTTTGACTTCTTTTTATGCTACACCTCTTACAACACTGTCCTAGTCATCAGTGTCACCGCTCCACAAAGCAACAGTTTAACAACCACATCCCTCCCCTTCTATTCGAAAACCTATACTGGAAACAAACAATCAAACAAAACCCCACAAAAGTAAAGAAAAACATCTGAGTTATGAGTTGCTATAAAATGCACTTTACAATAGAATTACAGCAGAGTCACTGTATAATTAACAGTGAATAACTGTAAAACCTGCAGCTTGTTTCACTACAAGGTTTACAGTTTTTCTTTCTGCACTGCGCTTTCACAGCGTTAAAACAAGGCAAGACAAAGCAAAAAGCTAGAAGTCCTCTCTTCTGCTTTGACGTTTAGCTCATCGGTCAATCTTCAGTACATTTTAATAACTATAATAAAAGAAAATTCAAGACATGAAAACTGAAGACTTTCCTGAATTAAAAAGACACCCTGGAAAAGGAACTTTGTGGATCTTTGTTCAGAGGTTGCAGATTTACAGTGAAGCAATACTTGACTGTTGTTGGAAGGTTTTTTTGCACTCAGTTGATGTCATTTCTTAACACGGTTACAAATTCATACATTTCACAACAAAAATAAGCGAGAGACAGCGAGCGCATAAAAGACAGACGGAGGAGAACTGACACACGGGGAAAGGGTGGAAAACTGGATGAAGGAAGAAAATTGGCGTGTTATTAGATTATTACTAAAACAAATGTCCTTCTCTCTCCTTTAGGAGGCTACAAGCCACTGTCTCCAAATATGAGCTGGGTTTCTAACAGTCGGTAACAGAGAAACTTTTACTCTGCTTCAGGAAATTATTTGTGGTAAAAGTAGCAGAAGTGGTGGCCATGTTAGCTTTATATTTCTATAATGTGTAAATTTTTGTCAACCAGGTTTTTCTAAGATAATATTACAGCAAAATAAGTATTCACCCTGCATTATGCAGGCCAGCGAGTACAACATAAATACACAACCTTCTACAAACAGGAAGAAGCCTCCAGCAGATACAGGCTCAGGGAAGGGTTAGCCATCTGCTATGAGCAGATGGGAGGGATACAAAAAGTCCAGATAGTAAAGCTTTTAAATGTAGCTTCTCCTTTTGCCCTAAAAGCTGCTCATGCAGTGATATCATCAGTGACAAGTCAGGTGATAGAGGCTAATGCAAAATGGTGTTTCAGTGAGGCAGAATTTATTATGACAATACATTTTTT
>NW_024586562.1:0-4435 GCF_018398535.1 Haplochromis burtoni
CTAATTTTTGCCTCATAACTTTTGCACTGTCCACTTCCTGCTGTGACAAAACAAATTTCCCACGTGTGGGACTAATAAAGGTTATCTTATCTTATCTTATCTGTCCAGCACACAGCTCCACATTTTCGGCTCTCTTTCACCTGCTCTCTTTCACCTGCTCTCTACTCCCGTTACAGATCACAATGTCATCTGCAAAAATTATAGTCAGTGAAGTGGCTGACTTTATCTTTCAATTTGTCCATCACCACTGAAAACAAGAAGAGGCTCAGGGCAGATCCCTGATCGAATCCCATCCGCAGCTTGAACCTATCTCTCACTCCTACTGCACACCTCACCATCATCTTGTCTTCAAGATATACATTCTGTACTACCCTCACATACTTCTGCCACTTCCTCAAGATCAGAACTGATCGTTGATGCAATTTTCTCTTTCTTGACAGCCATACTGCTGCTTGCTGATCATCACCTCTCATCTTAACCCAGCTTCAACAGCTCTTTCCCATTGCTTCATGCTGTGGTTTATCAGCGCTCTCTCCCTGTAGGTAAAAGGTTCACTGCCCTCTCTCCTAGACATCTTGCCTTCATCATGCCTTCACTCACTTCCTCTTTTTTAATTCCAAAGTCGTCCTAGCTGCATTCTTCCGTGATACAACATTGCAATCTCCTATCTCTTACAAATTTTAGCATTGGTATAAGTTTTAGTCCATCTGCAGACACCTTCCTCCAAACTTATACTTAACCCTTATGACCTCCCTCTACTTGAAATATTTGTTCACCACAGCCTGTGCATCCTTTTCAAAAATCCAGTAATCATCTGTAGTGTGGGCATGTACATGTACCATCTTATTAACACACTCTCTTCATTTGTTCACATTACCATCTCTATCCTGCACATCCTTTTCAGCTCTGCCTAGCTAACTTATAAGTCCTTTTAAGCTTGCCTCATATACAATTCACTATAATTTTTTTTTTTTTTTTTTGCTTTTGCCACCTCGCTTTGTTGTATGCCTACCCTCATAATACTCCCGTCTACTTTGTTCATCTCCTACTTTTTCTTTGCTAGCCTCTTGCTTTGAATACTTTCCTGTACCTCTTGATTCCATAATCAAATCTCCTTATCTTATTTCCTCTGTTCAGGGGATACACCACGCACTGAAACATGCTGAAGATATTTTTTTCAAAAGTTTTCAAAATCAAAAGCAATCAAATCAAAAGTTTTTGGATTTTTAATTTCCCCAAAAAATACATTCAAAAATAACACAATTCATTGTGCTACAAACTGAACTAAGAAGACAGAAACAAAGTATTAATTCTGTCGTGCTAGTATTGATGTAATATGAATATCAGGGTTGTTATCAATACTATTTATTTTGGATAGCTCTGCCCACCACCAACTGCCATGTTAAAATGTTCAGTTCTGCAGCATTTATGGTCTAGTACAGAAGATGGTTGTGGGATCTGTGGTTAGTTTTTGCCTTAGTAAAGGCTGTATGTGGTATGAATTTTTTTTAAACTCAGATTGGGTACTGTTAGTAAAGGGCTGTGGTGGTGGCGTGGTCCCTGGCTCAGGTGAAGTGGAGAGGTGGTGCAGTGAGCCCAAGGGGCAGTGCCAGGGAGGTTGGTGAACAGGGGCACAGAATCAACTTTTGTCATGGTCCTGAGGCTGCCGACTCAGTGTTTTATGTTTCCTTATGCTTTTGTTCATTCCGAGTATGTATTCTGTTGTGATTTGCCATTTGTTAGGTTTCTGTTCTTTGCCTGCCTGCTCCCACTTTTCTGTGTTCCCTCCATCTGTCCATGGTGTCACACTGTCTGCTTGTGAATCTGTCTGTTTAGTTCTGTCTTGTCTGGTTCTGTGTCTGTGAGTTTCCTGTTTTATTGTGAAGGTCTCCGTCTGATGTGAGTGTGTTCAGTTTACTGTTTCCCCTGTCCCGTCAGCTCTGATTTCTCCCAGCTGTGTTGCCCTCCTGTCTCTCATCCCGTGATTACTGGTGTGTGTATTTAAGCCCTGTGTGTTCTCCTGCCTGTTGCCGGTTCGTCTGTGTTACGCCGTGTCAGTCGGTGTTCCGTGGTGTCCTGTTCCTCATCTGCGTCTCTCTGCCTCTCATCCCTTTTGGTATCTTCTCAGGTTAGTTATTTAGTTTTCCCAGTTTAGGTTTCTTTAGTTTATTGTCCTCCCTCATTGCCTGTTTTGCCACCACTCCACAGCATTATCATCCACTGCTTGCATTTTGGGTCCTTTCTCCAATACCACACGGCTCGCCTCGGCAGCCGTGACACTTTTGAGGTTTCTCGCTGATATATAGTGGAGCCGGCACCCAGAGAGGAGGAGGAGGGTGTGCTGGAGACCAGCTGGAAAACTGGTGGATCGGGTGCCAATTATATAAACGTCACATGTGTGTCATGATCCTGGGCCATGTTGGCCCAGCAGTCTTAGTATTCATGTCTTTTTGTATTTTGTTCCTTATTTGATTTCCCCTTGTGACTTTTATCCCCTGTGTGCCCCTCTACATATCTGTGAGCCCTCGTCTCCCCTCGTGTTTCGTTCCATGTTTCCCCAGCCCACTATGCCCGTGCTCTCTCACCTCCTGTCTGCACCTCTGTGTACTTCCTGTTTTACTTTGACAGTCTCTCGTCAGTATGCGTCATGTTGTGTTCACTCCTGCCCTGTCTCATTACGATTATCAGTGTCAGCTGTGTTCCCCGTGTGCTCCACTTCCCTCGTTAACCCTCTGTGTATTTATGTGCATGTCTCCCGCAGTTCGCTGTTGCGTCGTCAATGTCTGCTCCCCGAACCGGTGTGTCTTTCTGTGTTCCCTCGGTCTTCTGTTAGTATTCCCAGTTTAGTTCTGTTTCGTTGTGAAACCTGCAATAAAGCAGTGATTTTGAGTTCAGTTCCTGCCTCCGTGAGTTTTGCGTTTGGGTCCTCATCTGCCTCCACACAGCCAGTTCATGACAATGTGTGCTATTGTAATAAACACTCCTCAAAATGTGAACAACATACGTGTGTCAGGTCAATCTTTACAAGGGCATAACAGCCCTGAGACACATATGTGCAAACGTAGGCAGTTGTAGCAGATAGATTATGCTTCACTAAGTCAACTCACTGAACTGTTTAGTGTTGGTGCTTTTTGAACTGTTTCTATACTGATTATCTGACCAATAATATAGCCTGCTGACTAAATGGGTCTGTGCATTACATCGATAAAGCTTATGAATGCAGTCCGGTAAGCTAATAACTTAACTTATGGACAAATATACAACCTAGTTTCAACCTAAACAAAAACATTCTTTGCTACATCCATTATATCCATCCATTATAAGGGGAGAAGTCTGTAATACTCAATGAAGCTGGTTATAAACTAATTAAGTTAACCCAGGGTTTCCCCTGGGGAGCAACTGAACTAAAAATTGGGGGCAACTGTCCCTCCAGCTGCCCCCAATTATTATGTTCTTAAAATACTTGTAAAATCTAATTGTTTGTTTGTCCAAAAGCTTCTTATAACCTTCAAATTAAAATTTAATTCACCAAAATTATAATCTTAGGTCTCTGAAAAAATTTGTTACATGCCCATCCAGTCTGACTGAGTTGTGACATTCCTGTAATCTTTTAAGGAGCTTTCTGTTTAATAAGAAATAACATCTCCCACTCACCCCTGTGGGCAGTCTATCCTTCAAGCTCAGGTCCTCTACCAGAGGCCTGGGAGCTTGAGGGCCCTGTGCAGTATCTTAACTGTTCCTAGGACTGCGCTCTTCTGGACAGAGATCTCCGATGTTGTTCCCAGAATCTGCTGGAACCACTCGCCTAGTTTGGGAGTCACTGCACCTAGTGCTCCGATTACCACTGGGACCACTGTTACCTTCACCCTCCACATTTTCTCGAGCTCTTCTCTGAGCCTTTGGTATTTCTCGAGCTTCTCGTGTTCCTTCTTTCTGATGTTGCTGTTATTGGGAACCGTGACATCTATCACTACGGCCATCTTCTTCTGTTTGTCTACCACCACTATGACGCACGCACACATCCTCCAACCACACACACCCATATTTTGCTCCATTGCGGTTTATGTCACACCTCAAACATTTAGTAAAACATTACGCGAATACAAGTTATCTGCAATAAATTACAGGTAGTAAGAAAATTAACTAATTTACGCTACATCCACACCTACACGGGTATTTTTGAAAACGCAGCTGTTTCGTCCACACGTAAACGGCATTTCGAATCACAGAAAACTGAGATTTTTTTTAAAACTCCTTTTTTGCGTTTAGGTGTGGACGAGGAATACAGAGTTTGTCGCAATGTCAAAGGTATGTGCCTTATTTCGCTATTTTCGCTGTGCGCCACGTTATTGTTTACATGAGATGAATTGCAGAATGACAGATAGAGACAAAATACTGTTAATCTGACTATCTTCAGGTTTTACACGCTTACATA
>NW_024586563.1:0-4431 GCF_018398535.1 Haplochromis burtoni
TTGTGTATCTGGAATGAATTTTAGGTCTCTACGTCCATCCCATGGGGAATGGGAGCAGTAACAAAGGTGTTGCGTTTATATTTTTGTTGAGTGTATATCGTGTAGTGTAAAAACTGCACGTGTGGCTTTAAGAGCCGATCAGCAGCAGCAGAGGGCGTCAGTGATCAGCTTTGGTTTAAAATGGGTTGGGAGAGCGGGAGCGTCAAAAGCATCGCGGTTTATTTTAATAACTGTGTCGTGATGTCTGCTGTCACCAGAAGTGTCTGCAGAAAGAAGGAGGTTTGTAGGTGTTTACTGTCTGCTCACAGACAGTAAACAAAAACAGGAAGTCCCGAAGTTACACTGAGTGTTCAGGGACCTGCATACAATCAGATAACCTTTATATATTCTATCCTATTAGTTAGAAAGCATAATTTCAAAAATGACTTGTTATATAAAGAGTGACTGTGGTGATAAACAGAAGTTTGATCCAAAAACTGTGAGGAAATAACACTGTGATTAAGCTGTACAAGCTTATATTAACGACATATGGGCGTGAATGTGAAAGTGAAACTAACCACTCCTAAAAGGAACAAACTTCAAATTTCAGACAGTACGCACCAATTCTCGTTCAATGTCTGCACAAATGTCGTCGGTCGTGGTCTTCTTCTTCTTCTTTCACATCTTACTGGCTTCTGGATTGAAAGGTGAGTTCATGCGTTTAGAGAGATGACGAACAAGCAGTGGAGGAAATGACTCAACCTTTGCTAAAGAAAGTGGACACTGCTTGATGATAGTAATCACTGTATGATTATTAATACTGTGCAGTGCATACACCACAGTATTAATGTTGCAGTGTGTGCATGCACTGCACAGTTGCATCTATAAAATGTAAGTATATATATTATATTAAATATGATACTCTGTTGTTGTAGGTCAACCTGCCAAGGAGTGTGTGAGGCAGTACAGTCCTCTCCAGCTGTAACATTAAAGTGATAGACACATTAATGATACATGTATACTATTTGTTAATAATGAATACTTTTATTACTTTAGGCAACAAAGCTCAACGTTTTGTTCTTGAAGTTGGATTCAACTGTCACTAAAAAGTATTAGTTTTTGCAGTTTCTTAACAGTTTTTTTTTTTTTTTTTTTTTACAAATTACATGTAATACATCTGTTTGAAAGCACAGAGCCAGAGATGAGCCTGAGAATCAAGCTGCATTTATGTATGGTCAGATATTCTGATGTCCTGTGGCCTCTTCTGCCTTGTAAATGTGATGTTTGCAGCTGGTTTTAAACCAAAGGTCTTTAGAAAACAGGGAAGGTTATGCATAAGTTACCATGGTGATCTAACAAGCTGAGAGCCATTATTGTGACACTGTAAACTCTGACCTTCTACTTGTTACAACAACAATTCAGAGTTCAGTACTTGCCGTGATCCATAGTGCTGCTGTCAGAGGTCTCAGGTTGTGACTGTCTGCTGAAGTATAGGTGGTAGAAATGGAGTCCAACGTGTTCTTCTGCATAATGCATGTCCATGACGTGCAGTATAACACGCTATTAATGTTTTGTTTTTTCTCCTCTTTCTTTTTTCTGGACACAGAGCTCAGAGTGGGGCCTGGACAAGCTGCCACTCTTCAGTGTTGGGGTCCCAGAGATGCACACATCACCCTGCTGGAGTGGAGCAGGCCGGAGCTCATCTCACAGGGTTATGTGTTCTTCTTCCAAGACCAGCGCTCGTACGAGAACTACCAGCACGAGTCCTTTAAAGGCCGAGTGCAGCTGAGAGACTCATCCATGATGGATGGAGACGCTTCTGTGACTATGAGGAACGTCAGTGTGAGCGATACGGGTATATACAAGTGTGAGATTACAACAAGCAAGACAAGCAGTGGCCAGAGAGTCATCAGCGAGTTCAAGCACTCCATCAACCTCACAGTCATAGACACAGGTGAGTTTGTAGAGGTTGAGCTTACTGCTTTAACAGAACAGCTGTTTTTAAGGGTATGCTTCACACCTCAGAGGTATGATGTTGGCTTTTTCCATGCTCAGAGTGGTTCTCTGTCTGGGTAAAGTACCTCATGAAATCCTCACAGGAGGCTCTAACAGTTGGCTAACTTTCCTTCTGCTTGTAAGTATGTGATGTAGAAATAGTTTTATCCAATGAGAAGCTTCCTGTTGTGGTGGGTGGATACTTACACATACTTCTGTATGTTTTATGCATTTATTTTGAAAGGTTCTGCACATGATAGACATGCAACAGTTTGAAAAAGAAAACAAAAGTGACACACTGCTGAATGATCTTTGTTGGGTCTGTGTTTCCACAAGCCCCGCTAATTCTAGAGACGTATTCATCATGAAGAAAACAAGACAGTCGATCGATCAATCACTTGCGCAAGGGAGGCCTCGTCTGTGTCCACCACGAAAATGGCCCCGACGACGACCTCCCTTGCTGCCTTTTTATTGAGAGACAGTTCACACAAAACACGTCAGAACAAAGCCACGCCCCCTTGGTTCTAATACGAGGCATTGTATGTATATGTGTGAACTTCTGTATCTAAGTAAGAATGTGTGTGCGTGTGTGTGTCAGACCTCCTGCTGACAAAGGGTCATATAACATAAAAGCAGGAGGAACATCCTTGGTCATAAAGAGGGTAGTCTCCCCCACACCCAATTTATGGTTCACCCTAGATAACACAGTGAAGCCATACAAAGGGGAGGAAGTTTACCAACATCAAACAGACCTTCACAAGGATGTGCCTGTGATAAAAACACTACTGCCCCCCCCACTCAGAACCTCGAGAATCTGGGGAGTGGAGGACAGAAAGAATTCCTTTCACAGAGTTAAAACAATGTACAAATGGTAAACAGAAAAATGACAAACATTTAACAATTCACTCTAACAATTTTTTTCTGCTTCTGTTAACTGATAAAAGTGGTATGAAACATCAGCACAGAGATGCTACCCTGCAGTTATTAACTAAACGGACACTTTCATCACTTACTTTTCTGACATCCAGCTCACTGCCAGCAGCTTTGAAATCACCTCTACCAACTGTTACAGATATTTCAAATTGTAAAACAAGAACTATTTACAGCCTACCTGGTAGCTGAGTCTTCAAACTTGTATTTTGTTTTGTTTTTTGCTCTGCAGGTTTCACAGAAGGAGACTCGAAAGAAAAAGGACACAAGGATGCATGTTTTTATGCTATTGTGTTAATTCTTTCATGCGGACTTTTTCTTGGTGTTATGGTTTTTGTTACTGTAAATATCTACAGAAAAAAGCAATCATCAAAATCCAAATCATACCAACATGATGGAAGGTGTGAACAGCTGGCATGAAATGTTCAGACCTGTTTAACCTCAAACTAAACTGAGGACCTGATGACTTTGACCTTTTCTTGTCCATCTTCCATTGATTTTAATTTTGCACTCCAGTATGAACACCCATCCCCCAACCCAAGGATCACCACAACATACACCTTAGTTCACAGATTCACTTTGTCTAGATTTTTTTTTCTGGGATTTTGCACAACCCAGGATTCAAATCATGAATACATAACAGGCTTGGATTTATATCATTATGAATGAAATGTGCTCTATTTGGAAGCAGCCGGTGTTGTGCCAAAAACTGATTTACAATGTATTTTTTATGTGTAATATCTTGGTAAATAGACTTTGGTGAACAGCATTTACAAAGGCGTTATATGTAGAATTAAAAAATGATCTGTTTTTCAAGTATCTTTACAACTCTGTGTTATTGTACTTACATTATAACCAATCCGGTCCTTTATCCCCACTTAAAATATTTTTACAGAACTATTGTTTTGCTGCCATTTCTGCTGTCCCTTGGCCAACTTACTCTTACAAAAGACATTTTAATGTTAATGAGAATTTTTTTTAACTGCATAAATAAAGGTTATATAGAAGGCACTGCCAAAACTGATTGCGGCTTCAACCTCGTTACACGAATGTTGTTTGTGGCTCCAGATGACTTTATTTCATCAATGAGGGATGCATTTGACATATGTTTCACATGTTATAGCCCAACAAGTCATAGCAGTTTAAATAAGAGCAATACAGTTTACTTGCACTGCTGTAACTGGAGCCTCGTCGTCTCGTGTCTCTATATACTGGACTGTATGTAGCGGAGATGACAATAAAGTTTACTTTGACATCAGCAGCAAGCAGGCGCACCAAGGGCTCTCGCGCTCACTTTTCGTATATAGAATTTCGGGAAAAAAGAACATCGGTGCAAATTATAAGTCTGTATCACAACTTTTGGTGTTTTCGTGTTTGTTTTGTTATTATTTTTGTTTTATTTTGCGTGTTGGTTATTAGATGCTGCTCCAGCCAGCCAGAGAATCCCCCACAGCCCCGCCCTCTCCTCCCTGTGCCGCAAGCAGCAGGCGCACCTCGCAAACGGAGGGCGCCCTTACTCCCAGCAAA
>NW_024586564.1:0-2141 GCF_018398535.1 Haplochromis burtoni
CATAAACAGTGTCATCTACGCCAGGCGTGGCCCATATCTGGATGACATACCACTTACCATGCCAGAAGTCAGTCAGCAGTGCCGGCATGACACCAGATCCGGCCTGTCCTGTCTTCTATGTGGGTATATACTGTACATAAAATACAACTGAACCATGTCAAATCAATTACTTATTAGCAGTCAAACTAATGTGCTGCGTGAAACCAATTTACAGCATAATAACAATGGGTTATTCAGCTTTAAGCTACTGGAGATGACTCAGGTTCTGTGTCATTTAAGCTGGGCAAAGAAGCAGGTTGTAGCAGTGTTGAAAGCAGCTTGAAAAAAGTTGCAATTAAAAAACATAATAAACTTTAATTTAAAACCATCACAACTGAATCACTGTGTTTATGTCATGCATGTGAAGACTTTATTTACAGATGTAAACTTGTACACAAAGGAAAATGTGCATGAGAAAACTTATTGTCACGTGTGTGGTCTTACATCTTGTGTGCTATGCGTGTAATGCATACAGTGTTTTCTGGCCACAAACGGCTTCCACTGATGACGTATGTGTGAACCAGACAGAGAATCCTGAGTTGCTCCAGATGCACATTGGAATGTGGGTCTGTTCATGAATATTAGACACATTGCTTGAATATTAGACACATTGCTTGAATAATAGAGCCGTATGAATGTGTGTTCGATTGGGTAAGTGAGGCTTGTAGTACGAAGCCCTTTGAGTGTTCAGTTTGAGAAAAAGAAAACTGCTATGTAAGCGTTATATAAGTGTAAACGTTACAAAAAGCAAAACTAAGACGGACATTATGTAAGACAAAAGTGCAAAATGCATTAACCCTCTGATGTATAACGGTCACTGGAGTGGACAGCTACTAAAACGTACATATCTCTTTAATGCATTGGCTTCTATGGTGGAAGTGCATATTAGCCTCTAGAATGCTCTCTTCCGCCATGCTCCATTGAGGTCAATTCAGTGTTCAGTTAGTGCAACTGCAAGTAAATTTCCTCTGAATCAAAGATGGCAGACAAACTGTCACCCCTGCCGACCACTGCTGGGATATCCTGTCAATCCTTCTATGCTAAAAGAGCCCAAGAGGTAAAAAAAAAAAATATGATGATATGCAGTAACCTCTAGGGAAGGAAATTATCTGTTTGGAATAAGAAATTGTTATGTCTAATATGTAGAAAACTACGATTAACCAATGACGTGGACATCATGCTTTACCCACTATATTTTTTTTAACATAAGTCATAAATTGTCTCACTGTTTTTGGGACTGTTTTGGTTATAAGTAAGCGTATAATTGTTACATTTATAAGCTACTCATTTAAAATATATATTTTTGTGCAGATCAGCTGTAGTTTGAGTTACTATAATAATTATTTTATCATATTTTGTAGACTTCAAATGCAGCACAGAATAAGGCAGCGTACAGAATAGTCCAGGAAATTCCATCCAACTCCAGTGATGATGATTTAATTGATGAGTGCAGTGATGATGAGTCCAGTGATGATGAGTGGCTGCCAGAGCAGAACAGAGACATAGGACCTACCTATGATGAAGACACAGACAGTCAGGATACAGAAAGTGAGAATGATGAGGGGCAGGATGAAGAGGAAGGTAAGCATGATCAGGGAGCTGTGGGAGATGGGTACATGGCACCTGACCATACTCAAGCCCGCAAAAATATTTGGAAAGTCCAAGACAATGACTTTGATGGAGACTTGCCTCCTTTTCTAGGAGAGTGGAACTTGAATGTGGAGGGGAAGGATCCCATAGATTTCTTCAGACATCTGTTTCCAGCAGCTCTAATTGATAGTATAACATACAACACCAACTCGTATGCTCTACAAAAAGGGAAAGAAAATCTGTCAGTAACAGGAGAAGAGATTCAGGTTTTTATAGGGATCAACCTGATCATGGGGTACATTCGGTATCCTAGGGCACGAGTGTACTGGTCTAGTGAGGACGGTCTTCATCTTGGAATACCGTATTTCCTGGACTACAAAGCGTACCTGAATATTAGCAATACAAGCTAAAATCAGGGGAAAATCCTGTTTTGTACATACATTAGCCGCACCTGACCAAAAGCCGCAGGTGTTTCAATGTTGACTTATCATATGTAAGAGAATATGCACAAA
>NW_024586564.1:2791-4427 GCF_018398535.1 Haplochromis burtoni
CACATGCCCTTCCGCCAGGCAACGTAGTGCCGTACAACAGCGGAACAAACAAAACAAATCATCTTACGATATGTCGAAAATCATGGACAATCCATAGAAAAGCCGCACCTGACTAAAAGCCGCAGGGTTCAAAGCTGGTGCAAAAGTAGCGGCTTATAGCCCGACAATTACGGTAATTGCAAATGCCATGTCTGTAAACAGATATGAGCGAATCCTGAGATACCTGCACTTTGTGGATAACTTGACTTACCAGCCAGCAAACACAGACAGGCTCTTCAAAATAAGACCAATCCTATGTGCTCTTCAGGAGACATTCAAGGCAACAGAAGACCCTGAGGAATTTCAGTCAGTTGATGAGCAGATAATTCCTTTCAAAGGCCTACTGTCCATCAAGCAATACATACCAAAAAAGCCCAAACCCTGGGGAGTGAAGGTATGCGTGAGAGCAGGAATCTCTGTGGCCCTTTACAATCAACACATGGGGTTGATCTTGTTGACCAATGTCTGGCAATGTACCCCCACAGACGTTGAAACAAGAAGTGGTATATCCAAGTGTTTTTTCATTTTTTGGATGTGACCATTGTAAATGCCTGGCACTTCTACCAGATGTCTGGTTTGGAAAAGATGAGACTCCTCCTCTTCAAAGCATCTGTGGCTCGTGCACTGATAAATAGCGGCACCATCCAGCAATGCAAAAGAGGAAGACCCAGTGGGACCCCACAACCTGTGAAGCGGAGAGCAGTCACTAAAGTAGCCTGTGAGGTCAGTTTTGCCACAGGATATCACTGGCCCCAACTGACCGAGGTGAAAAATGCAAACAGATGCCATGATGTTGCGTGCACATGGAAGACCAAATACATCTGCATGCATGCTGTGTGCCATTGTGCACTGGATGCTTTGCAAACTTTCGCACAGCCTAGGTGTGATGAACATACAGTAGAAGTGTTCGGAGATGCAGAGACTAAGATGTCAGTTTGTGTTTTCTTTCAGCATGCTAATAAGGGCTTGGTAATACTGTCCTGCATTGTTATAGAACTGTGTTGACTCAAAAAATTTTCTCTTGTTGGAGATAGTTTGCCATATTCACGTGTAGGTTTCACAGCTAGGACTGTTGATTTGGTTTTGTTATTTACGCCTAAACATTGGGGCCTTATGAGTTGAAAGTTCCAAAAAATTGCTGAGATGTTTTTCAAAGGATACAAGAAAACAAGTGTTTGTATATTTACAATAGAACACAAGGTAATTCATTTTTACAGTAAATTCACAGCATTTCATGCTAAGTGCTCGGGCGCATGTAGTCCACTGGAGTGGACAAGTTTATAACTTTATTAAAAAAAATGTATTTTTGGAAAAAAAAAAAGAGTTGAACATTTTTTTTCATGTCCTGAGAAGAATAAAAGCACTTAAGAAAAAAATCTTGACCAAGGCTTTCATAATTCATTTAAATCTAAGAAAAACAGTTTAATGAAGGTATTGTATAATACAAAAATATGTTTGGGATCTTGTGTATGACAGGTATGTTCATTTATCACAGAATAAGGAGTTGCTGTACATTTTTTTTAGTCAGTGGTAGGAATCATTTCCTAAAGCATTCTTTATGGCAGCAAGGTTGAATCACGGGAGAGAAACGGGGCTC
>NW_024586565.1:0-4418 GCF_018398535.1 Haplochromis burtoni
CGGAGTGAACCCACGCAAACAGGTAAACCTCTTTCTTCATTACCTGTTCAGCTCTGATGATTCAGTAAAAACATCTCCTGGTTTCACCTTCATGTTTCTTTCTCACCACATATCCAAACCGACATCATGACCAGCATCTATTACGGCTGTGGCTCCAGAAAACACAAGCTGATACTAGAAAGTAATATTAAAAAACAGCAACAGCTTATCAAGCTTAAACGTGCTGCTGTTGTTTATCTGCCGTTTTCCTCTTTCTAGCGCAAACTGGGCGATTAACAAACGAGAGACGGGACTCGCGACAAAAAAGCCGATCAGCTGCTAATTGATCAGTTTCATGATTGAAGTAGCAACAGGAGAGGGAGGGGGAGAATGAGGGAAGAAGTTTTAGCTGTTCAGCGTAAAGACGCCAAATAACTCCATCTTTGTGTCTTTTTTCATTCTAGCTGAAGTACGAAACAAATCGCTTCCTTTCCCCCTCAATACAAAACCCCGACAGCCAGTCCAGCTGTGGCTCCATACATCGGTTGTTAAGCTCAACATGGAAATACAATGGAAACATACAGAGATGAACTTACACACTTGGTTTACTTCTCTGTGTTAGTTTTCTCTGAGATTAAATGCAGCGGTTTGGAAGCACGTAGCGAGGCTTCAAATGCCAAACCAGACCGCTGACAGGTCTCGCACTCAACAGCTCTATCACGTGAAGCAAATTCTTTTCTGAGTTAATTTCAGTCCTGACAAACCTCACTCTCAGTGCCTTTTGATCTCACATTTTTGGCAACCACTGAATTATTCTCCTCCACAGTTTACAACCATTATTTGTTTCTGCACAAAAGACGTTGCGCAACGCCAATCCTACTTATTTATTTCCTACTGCACCCCTGACTGTGCAGGTGCGTTCAGAAGCCCCCTCCCCTGCCCGACGATTCCTTAATGCTAATGTTGTGGCGGGAGCGACGATTTCTCAATTTAAAACTGCAGGCTGTCTGTACAGTGAACTTTACAGCTAACTACAACAGAGAAATTGCCTCGTTTCATAATTTGTTAGTACAAAGAGTGCCACCAGAACTAAGCTAAGAACATATGACATTTTAACGTAGCAGTTTTCATCAATACAATTACTCTTTTAATAGAGCAGTAGCTAATAGCGCACATAGCTAGCTTAAGTCAAATCACAACAAAGTTCAGATGTGTACAACTACTTAGACTTCTTTCTCCATGTGTACACGTCTTAAAGAGTCAACATGCTTTGACTGAGGTAAAAAAAAATAAAACAAAAACGACGTAAAAGGTTTACTTACCGAAGCTAGACCACCTTTACACAAAGTTGTGTGATTAACTTGAACCCGCTTGCAGCACACAAAAAGCGTCCGCTTTTTCAGTCCGCGCGCAAAATGGTGGCCTGTCCTAATGCATGTGCAAAATGGC
This sequence comes from Haplochromis burtoni, assembly GCF_018398535.1. Classification (NCBI taxonomy): domain Eukaryota; kingdom Metazoa; phylum Chordata; class Actinopteri; order Cichliformes; family Cichlidae; genus Haplochromis; species Haplochromis burtoni. Next base: position 1,429 of record NW_024586565.1, read on the forward strand.
CCAGCAGGATGCTATGAAAAACATACTTAAGTATTTTGAGCTGCATTTAATTAACTAAAATTAATTGGATTATAACGCAGGGAATGTATTCTGGAGTTACTCGAATTATATATGTAGACAGGACTCATTTGAATTAAAAAGATATACCAAAATAAAATATGCTATATCTAAAAGGAGCCAATATCACTTTTTTCAGTGTATCTTTTCCATATGGGTTTGTACTGAAGGACATATTTAATCCTCCAAGAATACTTGTGTCCCTGGAGCCCAATGTAATGCCATATTTTCAGGGCCAACTATAATATTTCACTTTTATCTGAATTTAGAACCAGGACATTCGAGGTCATCCAGGCCATTAATTGATTTAGATTGATGTGTGTCATCTGGTTTCATGAACAAATGTAACTGGATTGCAATGGAAATGGGTGCAGAAATTTCAGATAATATTACCTAAGGGAAGCACGTGTCGTGTAAAAACGCAACGTAGTTTTGTTTGAACAGGCGAAGATCCTGAAACTAAATATACAGTTAGAGTTAAATTAAACAAGTCTGTTTGAACAGCAGCAGAAACATGAGCTACTTGAAGTTTAGAAGTCAACAATAAGATGTCACAATAATCAAACATTGGCAGCATCAATGTCAACAGTTTCAAGAATTCTCCACTGCTAGCTAATGTGACCAACATCCGTCTTTCCCAGAACACATGATTATTTCCTCTGTGAATTTCCTTCCAGGTGTCCTGAAGTAGCTGTAGAACATAAACATAATGTAAACATAAATTGTTCTCAATTTGAAGAAGACACACCTGATCAGTGATTGAATCTTAAAAGATGACTAGAGGTATTTAAGTAATAGCACGGTAGTAACTGTAAAACATTATTAATTATTTTCCAGAGAGAAGTGTCAGTGATAAGAGATCACATGGATAATGAGGTAGGGTACACAGGATGCACTTGTAGATAAAAAAAATGTATCAAACATTTTTCTTTATATATTATGAGATGATGATGAGATGGCCTTTATTTGTCAGTTGCAGGTCTTTTGCCCACAACCGAGATGACAGACCTTGCCAACCGTACATACAATACACAAACATCACATTGGGGAGACAGGTCAGGCTAGGTAGCGAGGAAAAAAACATCGAAATGTGTAACACAAAAGGATAATACAGGAATGCACTTCGATAAGCTTGGTATTCTCGGTGTCAATGCACTGCGCTTTTTATGACTCCCATCAAGCGGTCTCTCTGGGGTCAGAATCTTGCTAAACTGTTTAATGTTGGTGCAGCCTGGCTTGTGGTGGGTATTGAGTTCGAACTGGGTGAGATCGGATCTGCATTTACAACTCTCTCCTTGTCGCTGTTGTTCGGTTTTCCTGCAGACATAGAATGTTATTTGTTAAAGTTAGGGGAACTGGGGGCTAGGTCGGATGGCTTCAAGTTGTTTTGTATTTGATTCTTTATTCTTATCCCCCTTTTGTTTGAGTCATGTCCCAATGGCTCAAGAACTTCAACCAAGTCTTAGGAGAAGTTTACAATGATTCTTGGGGTCTCGTTGGACGTTTGATAGGCGGTTTCGTTCGTGTGACCTTTTTTTCTCCCTTCCTCCTCTCCCTTAGCTTCCGCTGCTGTAGGCTGGGTGGGGCTCTCTTTATTGTCCCTTGTCTTATTTCTCTGTGTTTTTGTTGGTTTATTACGTTTTCCTGCTGGATTACACTTCTCTAACTGGTCGTGGTGTTCTCTGAAAATACCTATAAAGAGGTATATTATTGTGATTGTTGATGGCAGCTGGGTCCCGTAAAGGTTTTTCAAGTTGACGAGCGCTTTTCCTTTTTTCTTTTTTAACGAGGAGGTTTGGCTGCGTTTGGTGTGCTGAGGTGCGTTTGAAGTTATATCTACCTACTTCGGAACTTATGAATTGACGGGGTTGGTGCGTGGGCTGATCGGTTACTGGGCTCTGGGCCTGGGCTGACTTTAGGTCTCGAGAAGAATGTTATAAGGGAAGTTGCGGGAGAGCTCGGGGCTGCTTTCAAACCCTCGCTATTATGTTGTAAGCAGCCCGTCGGGGATTTCGTGGGGATTACGATTTGGAAGAGTGCGTGAGGAGTGGGTTCTTGTCAAAATAGTGGTTGCTCAATTGTTTAGCTCAGGTTCACGGATAAGTATATTGGATAAGGGGGTCTTGTATGGCTGTCCGTGAGAGGTACTCCTGATTAGGAGATCTCTGGGACGTGCATGACGTGGGATTACGTCTCGGAAGGCTGCGTGGGGGTTGCGGCTCTTGGAGATAGACATCTGCGTGTAGCTCGGATAATGTTGGGATGAAGCGGATCTCTGGGGTGGATGGCAACTGTCAGTGAGTTGAATTCTGAATGGCTGGGCTCCTGTTTGAGCCATCAAGATATTGACAACTATTCTACACGGCGGAGCAGGTATTTGAGAATCTGGCGGTCTCTCGGTCAACGGGTTGGGGTGTTGCGCAAGTATGGCGAAGCTACGGCTCTCCAACGGGAGATTGAGAGACCAGTGTTGGACTGTAGAACTGCTTTGAAATTCATATGAGCTGTTCGCACTAAAGTAAAAAGCTACCATCACTTCATGCGGATACCCTTTTGCCAGCTGCGGTCGCAAGGCTGGAGCCGAACAAAACACCCTGATAACGACTGTGTTTAGTCTGTTCTTCCCATTCCATGCAAGGCCACCTGGGTTGGCTGGAAGACTGTTTACTTAGCCTGGCAGGGCGAAGGACACTGTCTCAGCTGAACTCTGGACACGCACACACATACTGATACTGATAAGCACTCACCGACGCATCACCCTCCCTACCCCGGATCCAACGCCACCTCCAACGCTTACCTCCCCTCTGATGTGGACATCGGGTCAGCTGGAGGCGCAGTCGAAAGATTGCAGCGGTCCCAGATCAGATGTACACACTGGAACTCTTTCCCATGTTGCTTGTCTGTGTTTATTGTGCTATGGTGTGTTGATATCT
>NW_024586566.1:0-1845 GCF_018398535.1 Haplochromis burtoni
AAGTGAAGCAGAGGGAGCCTGACCATGCGTCACACGTCACACGAGATGGGAGTGAGAACGTGTTGGTGTGGCACTGAGGGGCCATGTTCACATGTGGAGAGACTGTGTGAACCAATCAGTCAGTGTGATAAATTCGATTACATCATCTGTTGCTTGCCTGCTAACCATGCTGACAAATAACTGTGTCACATGAGCTCTGTTGTAAAGGAAATGATATATATGACATTCAAATGCAGGCAAAGCTGGCAGAGCAGCCCTCCATAGGACCAAGCACAGACTAAAGCCTGATAATTACCTACACAGGTAAACAACTGGAGTTTTAAACCAGAATTTATAAGGATAGAAACTTATTGCATTCTTCTTGTCTAATGATATCAATGTTTCTTTTGATATGTCTGATATATCTCAGACCAACATCTCCGTTGGACTGCATGACCTAGAAAGAGGTTTGCTCTCCTCCCTGACTACATTACCATGCTGTGTTTTCGTTTGCATTAATGTGATCATGTTATTCACCTTGAGGAGTAAATCAGTGTTTCGTGAACCCTGCCGTTACATTCTCCTGTATAACCTCGTTCTTGCAGACACGCTACAGATGGCAGTGAGCCAGATACTATACATGATGTCTATTTGTAGAATAACGTTACCTTATCCTGTCTGTGGTATTCTTGTCATGTTTGCTAATCTCACCAATGAAATCTCTCCTCTCACTCTGGTGCTGATGTCTCTGGAGCGATATGTAGCTGTGTGTTACCCACTCAGGCACGCTACTATCATCACCATCAGAAACACAGAGGTGGCCATTATTACGATTTGGATCTTTTGTTCACTGAATATTCTCATTCGAGTTCTGCTGCTGTTAGAATTTCCATTTGAAGAGCTGCAGAGTCTGCAGTTGAAAAGATATGTTTGTAATACATTTCTCCTGTTTCTCACACCTGTATCTCATGAGTATGACAAAGCTTACACTTGCTTTCTGTTTGTGTCAGCTTTTGTTGGAGTCACTTGCTCCTATGTAGGTGTTATGTTGGCAGCTAGATCGGCCTCCACAGACAAAGCTTCAGCCCGGAAGGCTCGTAACACCCTGCTGCTACATCTGGTGCAGCTCGGCTTCAGCCTCTCTTCAACTGTGAACAATGCATTACTTTTACTCACCTCAAAAACAGTTTCAAATAGAGTGTCTGTGCTCATACAGAATGCTCTTTACGTCCTTCTTTTTATTCTCCCCAGATGTCTGAGTGCACTTATTTATGGTCTCAGAGACCAGACCATCAGACCCATCCTTGTTTATAATCTATGTTGTCAACTGAAACTTTTAGCTGTCACGGCGGAGGCTAAGATTTACCCTTAGAGTACATTTGGAAAGAAGCAATGAATGTTTCTGTACGCTCATTAAACTCTGTCACTCTGTCTACTAAGTGACTATCCTAAATTAACTAGAAGCTCCTCCTCCTGTTTTTTCCTTTTAAGAATAATATGTTGTTTTTTACAGTAGTTCTTTAGAATCCAGCGATACAAGCCTGTCCTTGTTATAATTTTAATAATCCTCCATTAGTTGCAGTCAGAATGGATGGATGGTGATCTATCTATTTCTTTCCACTTATCCAGCTCAGGGTTGAGGGGCCTGTAACCTTTCCCAGCTTTGGTGGGATATGAGGCAGAGTACACCCTGAACAGATGATCAGTCTATCGCAGGACGAACAGAAACCTGATATGTATGTCTTTGGACTGTGGGAAGTGGGATTCAAACCGGGATCTTCTTGCTCTGAGGAAGCAGTGCTAACCCTGTCAGTCACAATAATTTGAAAAGTAAATGTTAAAGTTTCTTTGGTGTCTGTGAACTTA
>NW_024586566.1:2618-4417 GCF_018398535.1 Haplochromis burtoni
CACAGTGCTACAGGTTTCACCCCAAACTTCATGATGTTCGGCCAAGAACTGAATGAGCCAGTGGACCTTTTCGCAGCTTTACCTCCCGATCCAGACAACCAACCCTCAGCTCCAGAGTATGTGCAACAGATGCACAAGCAGCTAGAGCTGGCCCACCTCATCACCAGGGAAGCCTTGCTTGAGTCAGTCACGCACGCAAAGAGACAATATGACAATAACTGTTGCCACACACATTACAAGATTGGAGATCCTGTGTCGTATCTCATCAAAGGAACACGTCACCTCAAGAACAATGTCAAAAAGTTTCTTCCATCGTATGAAGGACCACTCATTGTCCTGGGGCATTTGGATGACCTAGTTTATCGGATCCCGAGGTCTAAAGAACCCAAGGTCTAAAGTGAAAGTTGTCCACCATGACGACCTAGAGCATTATCGCTGCCGTGAGCCCCTGGACAATACCTGGGTCCTGGATTGAGCTCATCATTGGTCACCTACGGAGGTCCCACCACCAACTTTAGAGGATCACCCAGCAGACCGTGATCTGGGTCTGCACAGTCTGCTCTCCACTGCAACTGGCAATGGCCCCAGCTTCTCTCAGCCATCCATCTCAGTTGCAGCCGATCCCGCTCCGGTTGTGCTTGTCCCATTGTCCCCTTTCCATGTAGACCATGAGAATGGTGAGGGTGCGGTGGCTGAGCCAGGCCTTCTGGGCCAGCAGTTTCAACGACCAACTTGTCGGCACAGAGCACCAGACCGGTATGATGTGTGGGTCACTTAGCTCGATTTATCTACTATGGACAATTCCAAGTAGGACTGAAGATTCAGTTCGAGTTTTAAATCATTTCATTCTCCTGCAGTCTTAGCTACAACGGTTTAAGAGGGCTGTATCTTTTTTAAGAAAAAAAAGTAACTGAAAAACCTAAGGGGCTATCTACATGCACTTGTCCATTTGTATTTGTTCCTTCCTAGATGGTAGGATAAGTTAGTTATTCCCGGTCACCATGTAATAGTTACAATTGTGTAATTTCTTTCCTACTTTACGGCACTTGAAATGCTTTATTTTGTACATGTATGTACACCGTAGTTGAGCTAATGTTTTCTTTGTCACTGGTGCACTAGTTAAAACTATGCCCACCTTATATGCAGTAATGACTAACACATTTATCTCCCCTTGCGTCTCCCGACCACGGTCACAGGACCAACGGTGAGGAATGGTTAACAATGGGGTGGCTGTAGTTTAGGAGGTCGAGCAGGTCATTGGTGTTATGACCCCTGTCTGCTCCAGTCTGCATGTCAGATATCCTTAAGCAAGATGCTAACGCCAAGTGTCTCTCTGATGCATCCATCAGAATGTGAATGTTAGATAGAAAGCATGGAAAAGGTGCTTGTATGAAGAATCAGTCCATTTACCAAAGAGAAAGCCTTCTTCAGACAAAGCTTCAGTTCATTGTTGGCTCTGGAGGTGTCACAGATTCATGCACCGTCTCTGTGGAACGGAGTACAACTGCTGCATGCAATCTGCTTAGCCACCAGCAGATGGCGCTACTTCTCCATCGATTCCTCAAACACAGACTTATCTTCTCTCATTGAGCAGGTTGTGCTGCTGATTTGTTTCCCGGGCTGCTTGAACCTCTGGTCACCTCGTCAGTGTCTCCCTAACAAAACAAGAATAAAAACAAAAACTAATCAAAAACCAAGATATCTGAAGCTTTGTGGTGAGAAACCCTGTGTTTCAAGTTAGAGTGGTTATGTGGTGTGCATCAGAGAGGATGACCTAAAGACTGTCTAACACTCCTCTT
>NW_024586567.1:0-4413 GCF_018398535.1 Haplochromis burtoni
GTGGGGGGATATATGTGTATTGAGAGTGTGGGGAGTGAGTTGGAGGGTGGGGTGGGCTGCTTTTAACTATGTAAAGCACTTTGTGCTACATTTTCTTTGTATGAAAAGTGCTTTATAAATAAAGATTGATTGATTGATTGATTGATTGATTGATTGATTGATTGATTAAACTTTTCACATTATAATGTAATATAGCTCTATTTTTTTTTTGCCTGGGTGATAGCTCTACGCTTCCATAGTATGTTGCTCAGTAGCATTTAGTACTTATTATTTACTGTTACCTATGCTTATGTTGGTTGTTGCTGTGGTTTTCCTACTATGTTGCTTTCTTTTCTTTTTTCCAGTAAGTGTTGAAACAGATTTTCAGTGTCTTTTCTTTCTTTATCCCTCTTGTCTGCTCTTTTTGTTTCCCTCTCCTTCTGTTAATTCCCAACTTCTCGTTCCTTCTTCTTTTTCTTTGCCATCCCCCGGTCCTGTTCATTTCTATTGTAATAACTTAAAATTTAAAACAAAACAAAACAAAAAAACTAATAAAAATCTATTAAACTATGGCAATCAAGTGGACTGTTATAGCAAACATTTTCTCACTTGGGAAAATAGATCCATCCAAAGGTTGATTCTGTTCATCTTGACATCCAGATGAACAGAATAAACTTTTGGGATTTACTTACCTGGGTGATTGGCATGTATCAAGACAAATCTGTTTGGAATATTTTTTGACGTTCAGACAATAATTATTATTGCTACAGTGCCAGACAAGACAGGCAACAGACGATAGACCGCAGAGTTGCAGGGAAAGATACGATCCAAATGCAGGACTCTTATGATGAACAGTGAATTTATTTACAAAGTCCAATGAAGAACAACTGCTTGCAAAACCCAGCACTGTGACCCCATGGCAATTCTCCCTGAATCCCACACAGTGCAAGTGTCCATAAAAAAGTGACAACAGCAACTCCAAAAACTTCCGTTCCCAACAGTGGTTCCGCTCCGTGAAAAACACACTTCGCTCCTGATCCAAGTCAGACTCAAGAATCCAGCGCCAACTGGATCTCAGCCACACTCTTAAATAGGGCACTCTTGACGAGGCTATCAGTTGCAGTTGGTGACAGCTGATGAGTGGCAGATGTGGCAGGCTCCAGTGTGAGAACACTTCCAGGTTGCAATCCCTCAGAGACCGAAGCATCCGGGAGCATAAATGAACATAAACACACAGAAAAGGAGCATAAGTACAGACCCCCCCAGGCAGGACGACCCCCGAGGATCGTCAGCTTGAGGTAAATACAGAAACACATGAGCCTTCGGCTCTCAGACCCAAGCCATGACATTACCACATATTTGACTATGTTAAGAGCCTGTGTCTCTGACCAATCAGAGAGATTCTCACATGGTCATTTTTGCTTAGTGCACGACTGCCCTTTGTCACCGATTCTGTTCATAGTTTTGGACAGAATATCTAGGCTTAGCAAGGGCTGAAGGTTTCTCCAGCTTGCAGTGGAACAATTTGTGCCTGAGTGTGAAGTGAAAATTGTGCAAATCAGCACCTCCATATCCACTGCAAGCTGTTCTCTGCCAGAAAGGTTGAGTGCCCACTTGAGTGCCCAGGTTGAGCCCGGGACAAGTTACTCCCCGAAGAGGAGGAGGAGGAGGAGTATCTTGGTTTATTGTTAACAAGACCTCTAATTTCGTGCTTAATGGTTCAGATAAAACTGAGGTTATTGTATTTATAACTGGCTGACACCCTCTCTACTTTTAGTACTTTTGGATATTCATTAAATTTCATTTTAGTAATCAATTTAAGTCAATTTTACTATTCAAGAAAACAGATTTTTAATGTAGTATATTGCTGTAAAACTGCCTCTCATCACTCTGTTTTAACTGCTTTCCCACTCATAGAAAGTTTTTTATAACAAAAATGATACAGGTATTTACATATGTAACTGCTGTAGTGCTGTAGCGGGACAAGCAAGTAACAGAAAGAAACATTGGCAACATGTGACTTATCATGTTTGGATGTATAACTATATGAATAATAAAACATTTAACTATGTAAATATAGTTAGACATATTCAATGTTATAAAATTAAGGTTGTGATTGAAGAGAAGCAGCTTAAAAAATGGTTTAGAAGTAAAGATGGTTTGATGTGTTTCATGCGTATAGAGTTGTCTGACAGGAAAAGCTACATTTTCACAAGACGTTGCCACAGCAGATTTTAGTCAGACACCATTCCTGATGCAACACCACAGAGATTTGTTTCTCATATTGGTTTCCCCACTGTATTACAAATCTAAATAATCCACCAGGTCTTCAATTACGCTTATACGAGGTGTTTATGATATGCACAAGCATGATGCAGATGTTAGTGGTGAATCTGAAAGGGTGTGTCACACATCTGCAGCAGTTTACTACCAAAGAAATTAACTGAGATCATTTCCAGCAGCATGAAGGGAAAAACAAGGCAGGCAATATCTAGTATATGTAGTATCTACTACGTAGTATCTATTAGTACTCTGGGCTATTTCACTTCAAATTTTCTTGTACTTTCCCAGATATAATATTCTAATATGAAAAATGTTCTGCCTGAAAGTTGGAATGATTTGATTATGTAGAAAGAAAGATGTTTTGAATAACTGCACAAAACCGATTAACGACAAAATGACTTCACCTTAGCTTTAAGTTTTAATACAAGGAATGATGTTGGCCTAAGAAAGCAGCTTATTTAAATGTTTAGAAATTTCCTTCATTTTAAGCCCATAAATGAACGGATTTAGCAAAGGCTGATAGAGCATTATTTGTAATGTCATTATTATGCGTGTGGTTTTTGGAAAATCTGATTTCACACGAGCTATGCTTACATCATACACAAAAAAAGCTGAATAACTGATTAAAACTAACATATGGGGTAAACAAGTCTCTGCAGCTTTCTTCCTAATTTCTTTACAACTTCGATGAGAAACTATAAATAGTTTTGTGTATGTGAAAACTATAAAGAGCATAGGAAGTATTGAGAGATCTACCAAAGCAACCACACCAAAGATAGTAATTAATCTTGATCTTTCACACTGAAGAGTGTAAACTGCATTATTACAAAATATTCCTTTTATATTAGAGTCGCACAGCTTAGCTCCAGCACTTGCTATTGCTAGGACAGCAACATGACAAGCAGGTACAAGCCAAGCCACGACCAGGAAAATACCCACAGTAGTTTTTCTCATGAGAGTTTGATAATCCAGAGGTTTACATATAGCCACATATCTGTCATAGGCCATAGCAGCCAACAGAAGGAATTCTGAACAAGCTAGAGTATAAAACGTAAAAAACTGAAAGAGACAGGCTGAATATGTTGTGACTTGTTTTTCAGATAAAAAGTCAATCAGCAGTTTTGGGTAAATAGTTGTGCTGTAAAGAACAGAGTTAAGTAGCAAAGCTGCAATGAAAATGTACATAGGCTCATGGAGGTTTTTATGAATCCAGATGAGATACAGAATAGTAGAATTAGTGCAGATTATTAGAATATATAATGTAAACATAACAAAAAAGAAAACATATCTGTACTTATTAATTTCTGTGTACCAGTCTAGAGTTAGATATGTAACATTTAATTCTTCATCCATGAAGACAAAACATAAAAAACAACTTGTAAAACCAGTAAAAATCCAAAGCAAAAACAAACAAACAAAAAATTAATTCAAAATTATACCAGTATTCAACTCTTACTGTGTCTCGTGTTCATAAAAAATATCTGAAATCTGTCTCTGAGCACCTTCATCATCCAAACACACACAGTGTATCATGCAAAACTGTATAAGGTTTTTATCAGGTTAACTCATCCTCAAGAGAGAAGGTCTGAAATATGATTGTTCAGTCTCTTGTAATTTAGGCTTTAGGAGTGTACAGTTAACCTCTCCTTTCCATTCAGTGTGAACTGAATTGTTTGTCATATCATATGTTTAATTTCAACAGTGAAATTTCAGTAGTTTAGGAAGAATATATTTTTTGAGGATTTTTTTTTAGTTTTATAATATGATGTATTCATCCAACACATGGTTCCAACACTAGTGCCAAGGAAATCAGTTTCCTTTTTTTTAAAAATAATTTCCTTTATATTACGGACTTACAAAAATATCTTTTTATTATAAAGGTAAAGTGCAGGACAAGCTTGAATTGGGCTATTCATAGAATTACAGTGGCTTGCAAAAGTATTCGGCCCCTTGAACTTTTCCACATTTTGTCACATTACAGCCACAAACATGAATCAATTTTATTGGAATTCCACGTGAAAGACCAAAACAAAGTGGTGTACACGTGAGAAGTGGAACGAAAATCATACATGATTCCAAACTTTTCTTACAAATAAATAACTGTAAAGTGGGGTGTGTGTAATTATTCAGCCCCCTGAGTCAATACTTTGT
>NW_024586568.1:0-4409 GCF_018398535.1 Haplochromis burtoni
TGGCTTCTTGTGTGCAGATCCTTTGGTTGAATTCTACAGAATCCAGTGGGGACCTGAATACTGCGGACACAACCAGACCAGCCCTGTGGAGGAGACCAGTACAAAGGTAACCCTATTCAAATAAATGAGTATCATTCTGATCATGGAGGTGAAATTATTTCATTTCCATAGCCAAAACAAAACAGAGTTGAAAGGCATCACATGGGTGGTACAGATAAAAAGGACTGCTTTTATTAATCTTGTTATTGATAAGACGAGACAACGTATGCATCGTGAACAGGTGATTTTAGTCTTTGCCTTGCCTGCTGTGAAATGAGAGTTGCAGTAATCTGAAATTGGGAATCAGTCTCCAGTCAGCCATGCTCACACCCTGTCTGTCTAATCTAGGAGAGCTTTATCAGCCTGCAGGGCTTACTCTTCTCCTGTAAGTACAAAGTCCTTCTGCAGCCAGTCAGCAAGACGAGTCATCCTCTGGCAGAAAGCACCAGCTTTCATACGCCTCCCTGCACCACCATCCAGGCCAAGAGTCCAACACCTGTCAACTGTCCCAGAGAAACCGGTGAGGCAAACGCATAATGGCTTGTTTATTTCATTTTACTTATCAGTGTCTGCACACCTCAACACTTTCTAAGTGCAGCACGAGTCAGCGAGGTCAACTCTGCTAGCTTCTAATCAAGCCTTTTTTTTCTTTAGACACAAAACAATCCTGACTCACAGCACACATATGTATAAAAACATTACTGACGCTGAACTGCCCAATCAAATCTCTCGATGCAACCAGCCCCTCCCCTACCTTCCGTACATCGTTTGAGGAATTTGAAACTTTACACCCATGATCGGGGTTAAACTTGGAAATGGGAAGTGAGACAACTTTAAGACTGGGTGTAGTAGTGCAACGCTGAGAAAAGAATTATGATGATAACATGGTGCAAAATAGTGCAGCAAATGCAACTGTAAATAGCAACACTGCAAACCAGTCAGTGTAGCCTGTATTAAACTGCCCCGTTTTTCACACAATCCTCGAATAACACAAAGATTTGTGCGCTTCAGTTAGTTTTGAAAGTTAACAAAAACATAATGCAACAGTACATATAGGTGTAATTATATAATATAAATTAAATTGAACTTTTCCAGATTATCAAATCTCACTTGTTGAGCAATCCTTACCTTTCAAAATAAAATCTTAACTTCCTCTCATGTCCTCTCTTTCTTACACCTCTCCATTGAGTGTCCATCACATTACCATGACATTAACATATTTTTTTCCTTCTGGTAAAAATAGCACTTTTACATTAGTTACAATGATGCAGTAACAAAGTACACATATTAAAATCTTTTGTTTGATGGTATTTGTTGAGCTGTTTGAAAAGATGTGCTTCAAATGACCTTAAAATGTAATTGCATGTATGCTTTTTTCAGTAGCTTCTGAGGTAGCACAACATCGACACCTTTTCTTAATACTGAGCAAATATCGGGATGTCGTCGGCTGGAGCACAACATGCAAACCTAACTCAGTATTGTGTATTTATCCGTCAGATTTAACTACTCATTTCCTGAAGGTGCCAGAAAGCGTTCCAGATAGTTTTTCCCATTTTAACCCTTCACATTTCAAAAGCAGTATAAATACACAATGATGTAAACATGAAATGTAATTTCAGAGGAATCATAATATTCAAAACTGCCTGAGGAGGCATAATCATGTTCCAGTCTGTCTGTTTTTATACTTCTTCTGGTGAGCGATTGGAAGTTTATGCCACTTGCTTCCTCATGGAGAGGAAAACCTTTCCAGTGTCTGACTTCATTGGACTGTCCGGTTGTGTATTTTTCAGCTATGAATCTTCAGAAAGTCCTGGTGAAACCAACCAACCTGATCGCATCTTTTGAGGTCCTGGGGGGCAATGTGACAGCTATCTTTAGCTGGGATATATCTATGACTTCATCCCACCAGCAGCTAACTGGTTACCAGGTTACCTGGGCAGAAGTCATCTCAACTAACCGCAACTACAATGTCAAGCTGCCTCGCACCCTGATCTCCCAGTCCCAGATCCTACCGCCGGTCAGTGAAGTGACTTTACTGAACTATACAATGTGGAAAATTAAATCTGAAAAGTGATGTTTTTAAAATACATGTATTGCTTGGTATGGCAAAATCCACCTTATTGCAAAACATCAAAGCCCTGAGCATGACTGAGAGATGCTCCAGATGAGAGAGTTCCAGTGTGCCTCGACTGCTGGTTATATGTACAAATGTACAAATAAAGAACCACGATGAGCATCTAAGTTTTTAACCTGTAAAAGTGACTCAACTCATACTGGGCCTAAAGGTCGTCACCAGCTTTTCTAAAGTCTGTGAGAGATGCATAACGACATCTGTCTTTACTCACTATTAAACCAGTAATAGAGAAATGCACAGTGAAGGGAACTCATCACTGCTGGAACTGAAGCAGGAAAAGGCAAAAAAAGTCCCTCAGTCACCCTTCCATTTGCTTACGGTCGCCCTCTTGTCCGTCACCACGTCAGACGAAGAACTACAGAGCTCTGCTTCATCGGTTTGCCTCCAGGCAATCCAAGAAACCCAAACACTCTCAACGTCATGGCGAATGCCGAATACCCTCAGTTATGAAGTAACTCTGGCCACTCGCCACCTCCGTGAAATTCAACAAGATCACCCACCAGCAAAGCTCACAGCTCCACTCACGTTGCTCTGAAACAGGCCCACAGACCGGGCAAGTTAGTCGAAAAGCCGCCCGACTCAGAAGCCGTGCCATTCCAGCGCTTCCTCCCAAATATCCTTCCATTACGGATTCAAACTGGACCGTAGCCTGGTTTCAGCTGCTTCTACCATCAGCATTCGAAGCTAACTTTTGTAACCTCACACATCCAAATGTCTGTCCAAAGTCTTCTTCCATGCAGAAGCAAAACTGTACCTCCAACAGCAAAAGCTGCTGTGTATCTTGTAGCTCCTCCCACCCTTCAGTGCCAGGTAGCAGGGGCAAGCTCAGTTCTGTGCGCCTGCCTCCATTTGTCTGTGTTAGACAAGGGATGCCAGCTTTGATGTTTTTTATGCCTCCTTCTGGAGCAAGTAAAGAAGCAAGTTTGTCACTGGTATGCCAGGTTCTTCTCTATGTCATTCGCAAAAACCAGTAGGCTTTACTACCACCAGTTCTCTGCATCTATCTATCATTTGCAAAAAAAAAAAAGAGGGGGCACTGGTTTGCCAGTTTCCCTCCTCTCTATCCCACTGGGATGCTGGTTTTTCCGCATTGATCCTTCATATACAAAGCAGCAGTGAACCCTTCAGCAGTGAACTGGGATGCCAGATTCTTTCTCTATCCCTCAGTCGCAGAATGCAGCAACAAGCTTCTCTGCAGGAAACCCTTCTGCCTTCTGGAGACCAGCTCTGTGCATCTTTCTATCGTTTCCAAAAAACAAGTTTTCATTCGCAAAATGCAGAAGTAATTTTCTGTAGAACTGGCCAGTCTCCCTGCATCCGGCCTTCAGATGCTAATCAGCAGCGATTCCTTTCTGTACGACGGCAGGTTCCCTGTGTCTATCCCTTACGTACTAATGCAGCAGAAAGTTAGCCAGGTTCTCTCTTCCCTAACATTCTTTCCCAAAATGCAGCAGCTCACTTCTCCAGCACTAGATTGGCAGCTTCTGCCATCTATCATTTGAGCTACAGTTCAGAGTCGAGCCACATCACTACCTGACTGAGGTTTCCCCTCATTCATCTATCAGGTTCTTACATTGTCCATAATTTCCTTTGATCTCTTCTCCTCCAATTCCTAATTTTCTGAGCTCATCCGCTCCACTCTTTGGCATCCTCAGCCACCGTATTGAGGCCATGGGCTACTTATCTCCGCTTGTCTGTCTACCAGTTCTATTACTGGTCTCTGACCTTTGTAACGCACAGTTATTACTGGTTCTAGAGGATGCCTTCTTTGGGGATCTGCCAGGCTGGGAGCTGCTTTCACACGTGAAATGAGAAATTGATCAGATTAAATGTAAAAAAGCAACAAAAATCACCGTCTGCTGATATCGATTTCTTTGTGTCTTAGTTTTGTGATAGTACAGTGAAATACTTGGCTTTCTCTTTTCTAGTTTAAATGCAAGTTCAAAATTATTTTCTTCTGTGGGCAAATCTCAGGGGCCCTGAGCTGAAAGCTGGTTCAGTCGTCCTGCACTTTCACACAACATGAGTGTTTCACACTTTGTCCCGTACGTTTCCTTGACTTGTTGTCTCCTCTCTTTCAGGATGGTGATGTTCTAGTGGTGTCAGGCCTACGCCCTGCTAGTTTGTACAGGCTGGAGGTACAGGCCATCACAACGGAGGGTGAAGGTCCTACAGCCAGGAGAACCTTCCAGACCCCTGGATACCAAAGCACCTTACTGCACAGTAAGAGGTTAAA
>NW_024586569.1:0-1943 GCF_018398535.1 Haplochromis burtoni
TTATGAAATTACACTGACTAGTGTAACAAAAAAAAATCTTTTAATTCAGAGAAATGTGTTGTGACTTATATCATACATGACAATATATTAAAATGTAGATTCCTCTCTTCTTTTCTCTTCAGATTAATATGAATGTTTTAAGTGAGCGTCTTTTCTATAAAATGTTTTACAATAAAAATGTTCATGTTTGGAAAAACCCTACACTCACCAACGATAACACCCTTCTTCTATAATCAATATAAAATTTTAAGTTAAACAGAGTCATGAACAGATACAGAAAGTTAAGATGGCAGTGATAGGACTGTGTTTGTATCCCTGACCAGTCCTTGGCTGGTTTTTGACAGTAATGAGATCCAGTGATGTAGTGTGTACAGCCATGAGAGGTATACCCTTAAGCAGGATATAGGAAAACGTGTGTTTCCACCAGGACAGCAGCCATAATAGAAGCTCATTTTGTTTACTACCTGCTGTCATGCACTTTAAATTTTCTCAGGGCTTCTGTAATTGTCAGGGAATCATAATTTTGAACCTTTCTGTAAAACATTTTGTACGTACTTGCCTGCAGAAAATATCAACTGGAAGTAGTTCAGGTTGAGCAAGAAGAAAGATACAGCCTGCAGTTATTGCTGATCAATGTTTTGGAACATAAAAGCTTGAAAATTTTAGTTAACAAAACTGAAAATATTCCCATATGAGAACTCAAATTTAAGTTTAAACATGAATGAATTAATAATTGATCAAAAGACAACCCCAAAGAGAAGAAAGACTTCACAAGGCCACAGATGCAGACCAACAGTTTAAAAACACCCAATTTACCCCCTCGGTGCTAACAGTAAAAAATTGAGATACGATGCATGAAAAGATTAAAATGCTTTACTTTAAGTCAAGATTTGGGTTTATTAATGATAAAGAAACTGGTCTGTCATATAAAAATGACAGAAAGAGAAAGAAAGTGAGCAAGAGATTACATCAACATGTCAGCTTTCATCTCACATGCCTCTGTCTTACAGAATAGATAACAAAAATTTTATTTAGAACAAAACAAAGAAAGAAAGAGCAGGCTTTAAACCGATCGAGCAGGATAATGTTAGAAAGAGCTAGAAAACAGCCTAAACATTTCAAAGTTACAGTAATAAGTTCATGTCTAGACACGTGGCATCAAAGTCGGAACGGCTTCAGTTCAGTGTAGCTTCACCCTGGAGTACACACATTCACTCCAGATACCATCTCTCTGTTCATTTGATCTCTTGATTTCGAGGTTTTCTTCACCTCGAACCTGAGAAACAGTACAATAATGTGAATGAAATCAAAGTTATGAGCCACTTAGGATGGTGTAATGATTATATAAATATTCAACTAAACAGCACATACCTTGGACAGAGGTGAAAGTCCTGAGCTAAACTCTGAAAAGCAGGCAAAGTGATTGATGTTATGCTCAGTGGAACACACAGTATAGAGATCAACAGCATCGGTTACTGTACAGTGGTAGCGGTTTCTCTTACTGATCATGAACACAGCGAAAACCAGATAAACACCCATGATGATGATGATGATGATGCATGGTATTGGTGTCTCATGATAATTGATGCCGTCTGCAAATGCAGACAGAAGGAGGCATAAGAAGTTCAGTTCAAAGCAACTTCTAATGTATAAAATAAAAAGCAAAACAGATCTTAAAAAGTTAATCATCATACGTGCATTTTGGAAATTTTAAACGCGTGATTTTCTACGGCAAAGTTACTTACACTTAAAACCAATTTTGGTCCCATTTCCAAGCAGAATTTGTATTTGGGGGGTATTGGTATTTTTAAAGGTTTTAATTAGATCTGACATTCTGATAAAAAGGACAAATCTGGCAAAGTTTCACAAACTTGTTGTCTTTGGATCTAATCGACTGGAAACTACACTTTAAAGAAACACATTTAAAAACCGTTGAACCTTAA
>NW_024586569.1:2853-4409 GCF_018398535.1 Haplochromis burtoni
CATCTTCATCTTGTCTCCTTCTTCAGTACAGCAGTCCACACCTAATGAAGCAGCAGTATACTTCTCAGATTTAAAAACGCCAGCTTGTCCTACATTTTGCCACATCTGACAGGTCTGATTGGTTCATCACCATCACACTGCAGAACATGATTGGCTCTGTCGAGTAACGTGGCGTAGCGAGAGATTGAAGTCCCCCTGGCCGCCCCCTGCCATCAAAGCTGAGGGGGTAAAAGGACTCGACATTCAACCTAATGTGTTAAAAACGTTTTTTTTAAAGTTTAGAGTGCTAAAACAGAGCCTTTCCTGATCTACTAGTATGGCGATCATCTTTCTTTTTAATCAACAATCAATCAAAAACGTAAGTGATCATGCAGAGAAATGCAGTTTAAGTAGTGCAAATGTCTAATGTTTAGAGTTTTCTGTGTAGACATGAACCATAATTAATCTTTTGTATTCATGTGCTGAATATGAATATGAAGAAAGGGGAGAGAGAGACTACATGAGAGTGCACACAGTATATTCTGATCTCTGAATATCTGACATTTCAAGTTCATGATTTCGTTAAAAAGGAGATTGTATTGAGTAAACTCTGATTGGCAAACACAATTTTAAAGAGAAAAAGTATTTGGATTAAAGGAATATGCTAAGGTGAATGCTCTAATGAAATCTAAAATGAATGAAATATAAAGTAAAGCTTATTCACATATGACTGAATGTTCAAATGTAACAGAACTGTCGATGTTAAGAGGTTAACAGTTTGGACAGTTCAGAAGTTCAGCAGAGATGCTCAGAGGCAGGAGACTGCCCACAATCTGGACTTGCTGTTATGTCAATAACCCAGTCATTCATAACACAAAGCAAATCCAGGCATATCTTGAGTACTTTTAGCTAATTACATACTCCATCTGTGGTTTCTTTTATATTTTATGTTTTTTTTTATGTTTGTCACACTTAAATGTTTCAGATCATCAAAAACTTTAGATAACACAAACTTCAAAAAATGCCTTTTCCAAATGAAGGTGTTTATTTATAAGAACAGAAAACCTACATGGTCCTTTGTGAAAACGTCTTTGCCCCATATAACCTAATGAACCTAATAACTGGTTGGGCCGCCATTAACAACAACAACAACTGCAGTCGAGCGTTCGCTGGCAATCAGTCTTTTACAGTGCTGTGTAAGGGCAGGGGGCAGGCACTTTTTCAAACCACTGTATACACACTCCACTCACGTTCTGAGCTAAACACGCAAACATCAGAAAATTTGAAATTATTTTAATTTGGTTTTGGGGGTTCAAAGAGATTCTCATAAGGTCCTGTGTTTCTACACTGAGACCAAAAGCCTGTCCACTCTTCTGCTTTACACAAGAATAGACAGCATAAATTGGGATGCCTGGAGGTGTTCTGGGTTGGTCTCCAGCAGCCTGTGAGTTTAGCAGTTCAGTGGCTTGGATCATTTCCAGGTGGATTGCAGCTTCTCTAGACTTCCAAGGCCTTCCCTGTGGATTAAAACTTTGAGAAGTCCTTCTTTTCCGATTATATCAATGAACACAGAGCAT